>NW_024516412.1:0-326 GCF_017590135.1 Pyrgilauda ruficollis | reverse complement strand
GAGCTCCAAGTTCTGCTCCTCATGCCCCACCTCTCCCCCTCACTGTTGTCATAGGCAGAGGGAGGGACCAGCAGGGACTGGGCCTGAGAGCAGTGACAGAGGCCCAGGCAGGGCAGGTGTGGGCAGAGCTGCTGTGCAGGCACAGAGAAGCTGGAGAGAGGCCACACAGAGCGGGCCTGGCCATGTGGAGTGCCCTGTGCGTGGGCTTCTTGCCCATTGTAGGTGAGTGAAGGCAAGGGCTGATGGCCCCAGGAGCTGAGCGTGGCCCTGGGCTCTGCAGGGCTCTGGGGAGCTGTGCTGAGCGCTTGCAGCCGGAGCTGTGCCCC
>NW_024516411.1:0-326 GCF_017590135.1 Pyrgilauda ruficollis | reverse complement strand
CAGGTGTGTCTGTGAGTGACACGTGTGACAGGTGTATGTGACAGGTGTGCCCAGGTGTGCCCAGGTGTGCCCAGGTGTGTCTCGGGTATCTCTGGGAGGGGGTTGGGGCTGCCCAGGTGAGTTGTGGGAGGGCAAGGGGTGTGGGGGCACCCAGGTGTGCTCAGGTGAGCTCAGGTGAGCTCAGGTGGGCTCAGGTGAGCTCTGGGGGGGGCTGGGTCACCCAGGTGAGCCCCAGGTGAGCCCCAGGTGTGCTCAGGTGAGCTCTGGGGCGGGTTGGGTCACTCAGGTGTACTCAGGTATGCTCAGGTGAGCCCAGGTGAGCTCAG
>NW_024516410.1:0-326 GCF_017590135.1 Pyrgilauda ruficollis | reverse complement strand
GCTGAAGACCTTTAGGCTCCCATGTGTGTAAGCATTACCTGTTGCTTGATGGGTTTTTTCAGTAGTTTCCATTGTATCCCTTGCTGGATTAATTACTCAGCCTGGTTTCTCTCCAACAGAGACAGTATGGTGGGATGATAACTGGCACCAGAACATAGTGTGGTTTAAACTGGTGAATCGGAGCTGTAGGGCTCCAAAAAGATTTTGATTTAGTTCTCAATGCTAATTTTATATGTCAGGATATAGAGTGTTGAGAATATTGTCATGGGGCAGAGTCATTCCTTATTGATACAGAAGCAGAATAATAGCTTTTGCCTTCATGGTGG
>NW_024516409.1:0-4214 GCF_017590135.1 Pyrgilauda ruficollis | reverse complement strand
TATGGCATGTTGGAGCAACAGTTTGCAGGGGTGCATGTGGCTGGATACTTGGCATTTCCTAGTTCAGCATTCTGACCTCCAAGGAGGCCTTGCAGGCCCTGTGCCTGCTACAGAAGATTGAACAAAGTACCCTGCAGGGCAGATGCAGTTAAACTATCAAGGTGGAGCGCCTTTAAAAGGAGGTATGCGGCTCGGTCCAGGTATGGGATCCTGGAAGAATATTCTTGCTGACGAGAAGATGGTCTACCTCGCCGCTGGTGGCAACCCAGTGGGCGTAGGCAATGGCAGAGGAATATGCCTATGGGGAATCCTGATGGGCCTTAGTCTAGCTGTGTGCAGCACAGATAGTATGCATCTGGAGAACCTGCCCAGCACGGAGAGGCAAAGTCCTGGTAATGAGTGCTGGCAATGTTTGCAGATTGTCCAGGGAGGACAAGGAGAGGCAGAGATTTCAGCATACCCAGCCCCAGAAGACTGCAGCAATGGTAAGAAAAGCGGGTACTGTACCTTAAATGGTACTCGGTATGGGATCTGTGAATTGGATGGAAAAATGATATGTTATCTGCAAAAAGCAGTATCTAAGAATGGGCAGTCAGAAACATCCATGCATAAAGTTTACAAGAGGAATGTTGAACAGATATCTATTCCTATATGCAACCAATGTAATAGTACGGTATGGATCAGGGGGAAAATGGAATCAATATTTTTGGCTTATTTTCAGGTTAACAAACTATGTTACAATAACAATCAATTAAATATGTGTGTGATGGGTGGAAAAACCTACTGGGTAGGAAGAAACTTGAAATACAAAAGCAGATTGTCTCCTAATAATGAACCTGTCATCCTTGATCTCCTCAAGGAGAATGATGACAGAGCATGTTTACAATTTGATAAAACTTTCTGCTTTTCGAGAAACAAAGGAGTAGACCCAGAAAGCAAAATGAAACAAGTAACCCAAGAATTAAAGAGACAGGAGTCAGAGATGAGAAAAAGGAGAATAGAACAAGAAAGGTTAAAAACTCTGAGTGAGCAATATGATCAATTAGAAAAGCAATACACTGATTGGGGGTTGCCTGCTTCAGACCAGAATTTATTTATAGATTTGATGTAGGAAATTGCTACAGAACTAGGTTTGTCCAATTGCTGGATTTGCGGGGGGCTTAAGTCAGACGAGAAATGGCCTTGGAAAGGTGAGAGTTTAACTCCAGATCAGCTGCTAAAATGTGATAGCACTCAAATTTCAAGGACAATACAAAGGCTCGAGGGATGGGTCCCAGACCAGAGAGTGATTGGAACAATTTGTATCAGCAGAGAAGGAAAAGAATATAATGAAGTAGTGGGGTATACCCCGTCTATCTCCACCCTGACAATAAATTCAAATAACAGAAGCAGGATCTGGCAACCAGAACTTCCTGCTGGATATTGGAGTCATGAGAAGGGGACCACTTGTGAGTGGAATGATAGAATTGGGCTCTGTTCGAACAAAGGCTCTGGAGCTAATCCTTACCAGTCCTTGGGGGAACTGAAAGGTTACTGGAACGAACCAGAAAATACAAAGGTTAAATGGAAAGCCCCAAATGGCATATATTGGATTTGCGAGAAGAAGGCATACAGCGAGTTACCCCAGAAATGGAAAGGGTCATGCACCCTAGGACTAATCAGACCTGTTTTCTTCACACTTGCTAGATCAGAGAGTAGCTCATTGGGAGCACCCCTATATGAAACCTTAAGTAGGAAAAAGAGAGATTAAGAAGTTCCCTATTGTAGGTGGCAGCCAGACATGGGGTGAGGAAGAGTGGCCTGCGGAAAGGATAATAGAATATTATGGCCCTGCCATGTGGGCCCAAGATGGGAGTTGGGGGTATAGAACTCAAATTTATCTATTAAAGAGAATAATACGACTTCAGGCTGTAGTAGAGATTGTTTCAAATCATACCTCAGATGCCCTTGAACTGTTGTCAAGACAACATTCTCAAATGCGGGCTTTTGTATATCAAAATCGAATAGCACTAGATTATTTGTTAGCTGAAGAAGGGGGTGTTTGTGGAAAATTTAAAGAATCAGAGTGCTGTATAGAAATTGACGATTACAGGGAGACCATCCGAGGTCTGGCAGCAGAGATTAAAAGGGTAGCACATGTTCCAGTTCAGAAATGGAATTCCATCCTACAAGCATCGTGGTGGGATCATTTGTTTGAAGGAGCTTGGTGGAAGAAAATAGTATTCTTCATATTATGTTCAGTAGCCGGGGTTATATTCCTACCCTGCTTAATACCATGTTTTATTAGATTAATACACTCAGTAGTGCAAGTCATGCAGATAGCAGCCATGCCTATGGACCCAGATTGTGCTACCAGAAAAGTAAGCCAGGTATCTAAAATAATGAAATTAGGAGAAAAAGAAGTAGACAATAAAGCAGCAGAGGCCCTGGCCAAGTTTGAAAAACAAGAGAAAGGAGACAGGGCCATCTATAGAATATACCAAGAAATACTTCAGGAAGAATGGGATAGAGACAGAGAATCTGAGGAGAACTAAAAAGTTCCTATATTTCCTAGAAACACCAGATAGTTAAAACATAGGTATTAAAATAGTTAGACGGGCTGAAGGAAATTCACAAATAGTTGGGAATTCTAAGGATTATAGCATGAATTAATGTGTTTATGTGGAAGGGGAGGGATTGTAATATGTAATTTAGGATAATTTGTGCTTATGTAGAATATGATAGAAATATGCATGATATAAGTTATGATGTTTGTAAGAAATATCCATAAAAGATTGCAAGACCACACACTGGAGCCGAGGGATTGCCTCATGCCATGGCGAAATGACAGATGGCAGCAGGGGAGAAGCTTAATTTGCAACCAAAAGAACGTGGCTCTGGAGGAGATAGGCCCTTACTCAGGAACAGCTCAAGCGATGAATACTCTATAAGTACCAGAGATCAAGATAGCAAGAGTCTAGCAAGAGTCATTGGGAATATGCATCCCAATGCCAGGTTCCCATAACCCAACATCAGCATTCATCGTTTGCCAGGAACTGCATTGTCCAGCCCAACGCAGAGAAAGAAGACAACATGAATATGTGTAACCATGAAAAGAACAAGAGAGACTCTGCCTCAGGTGGAATAAAGTATATAAAAACTGCCCGGACCAGAAAGTTTTTGTGAACAGAGGGGGATCCGGTGTGATAGAGGTCGGATCAGTGTTCACCCAGTGCCGACCCCAGGCTTGGCGCTGTCCCTTTTGATTGTGGTTATTGGAGATTGTATCTTGATCATGAAATAAAATCTATCTTTATTAATTATTAATTTGGCTTGATCAATTATTACCTATAACAACTGGGTCTAACAATTTTGATAAACAAGCAACAGGCCGCCTCTTCCTCCATGGTCTTGCACCAAAATTCCTTTAGCATGACCCTGTTTAACATCCATGTGAAAAATGCGCATTTTATTATTGGCTTTTCGCAAATATTAAAATTAATATGTGTTATGTTAGAAAGTTATGCTGTATTATTTTTCTTAAGTAGTGTGTTAAATATAGTTTTAGATTATAACATAATGTTAAAATTAAAATAATGCTATGTAAGATACTTTTTTAAAGAGAGGACTAGCATCAAGATAGCAGCCACAGGACATCTAAATCTTTCAGAGAAAAAGAATTTATTGCTCTCTTATCAGAAGAAACTAACTTCTTCCCACCTCACTCAGCTCTGAAGACACCATTAGGATTCAGAGGAAGAAGTTGACACTGACCAGATAGAATCCTTTTTTTTGAATGGAATTTATGCATTATGTAAGAGGTATATGAATATGCAACAGGCTATTGCTTTTAAGGGTTAATCCTCTGTTAGCATGTGTCCTTTTTCAGGCTTATTTTGCCCAGAAAGATGTACCCCGACTGTCCGTAACTGTTTGTTTTTATTGTCTCGTATTGTCCTAAATCCTAATTGTCCAAATTTTTATTACTCTAATTATATTACTATTTTATAACCATTTTATTACTATTAAACTTTTAAAAATTTGAAAACAAGTGATTGGTGTTTTTCACAATTATGGTAGCAGAGGATGGTTAATAACACCTCGCTGCCAGTGCTTTAGGAGAGTCAGGGTGAGGAAGGCGTGCCCTGCTCGATTAGGCAGCCTTGCTCTGTTTTCCCTAGTGTGACTGACAGACGCAGGTTATGGTCGGTGGACAAAAGGAGACAATAAAACAA
>NW_024516408.1:0-326 GCF_017590135.1 Pyrgilauda ruficollis | reverse complement strand
CCGGGTCAGTGCGCGTCCCGCCGTGCCCGCGCCGTGCCCGTGCGGGACGGGGCCGTGCGCCCCGGGGGAGGCCGGGGAGGGGGGCGCGGGGCGCTCGCGTGTGGGGAGCGGAGCCGGCATCGCGCCGTGAGGCGGCGGACAGCGCGCCAGCATGTGCCGGTATATGTGCGTGTGTGTGTGTGTGTGTGCAGCTAGGAACAGCGCTGCGCGGCTGTGAGGGGCCGGCACGGCCCCGGCGCCGGGGAGAATGATGTGTGCGAAGCGCTGGGGCCGGGAAGGGAGCAGCCCCACGGCGGGGATTGGGGAAAGAAGCGGGGGTTCGGGGG
>NW_024516407.1:0-326 GCF_017590135.1 Pyrgilauda ruficollis | reverse complement strand
CTAAAACTCCCAACTTCCTGCTTTTCTGCATTATGTTGAACATAAGGGTGTAAAATTGACTCTCCTTCCATTTACCCTCTCACTCCAAACTCTTTTCTAGGGAGGCTTAAAATGCATCAAATTCTTATGTGCCTTGAACTCAGAAGAATGACCAACTGCTCTAGACAGTATGAAGAAGCAACACTAACTAGCTGAGTTACAAGAACTAGTTTCTGGGTAGGTGATTCAGATGAAAAGGGATAGGTGCGTTTTTTTGCCTAGCTCACCTGTAAGTTCCAGAAGTAGCAAACTGTTCCTCATTAAGTAATTGAAAAATAGAGGGAGAG
>NW_024516406.1:0-326 GCF_017590135.1 Pyrgilauda ruficollis | reverse complement strand
TGCAGAGAGAACACCTCCAGGCAGAGAGATGCTCTGATCTCTGCGGCCATTCACTGCCTGGCATTGAAGGCACACGTTGGCATGAGTGTGTGGATGAAGCTTTTTCACAAAGGCATTCTGTGTTCAGAGCTGCCAGGCTGGCTCCTTTTGCTTCCTGATAAAGACCCTTTTGAATTCAAAAGCCAAAAACCACTGATAATATGACCTTGTCTTTATTGTGTGGTGAATAGCAATGTACTCAAGAGCAACTTCTTCAGCCTTGTACCAGAACACCAAACTTACATTTTGTTGCTTTCTTGTTGAATTGCTAGCATTGCAAACACATT
>NW_024516405.1:0-326 GCF_017590135.1 Pyrgilauda ruficollis | reverse complement strand
TTTCAGACCCAAAGCCTCTGAAATGTTTTGCACAGGCATGTTGTAAAACTAACTTTAGGTGTTTAGTAGAGTGACAAAGGGAACCATTTTGGATCCCTCTGCAGAACTAACGCCTCAAACTGCAGCTCTGCTCATTTGTATTTTAATCCAGCTCGTGTGCTGGTATTCCAGCAGCATATGGCAGTGTGTATTTCAGTTGGAAGAGCTTCAAGGAGGAGCAGCAGCATTCTAAAAAACTGCTTATACACCAAATCAAGTTTTTGGTTTTTCTTCAAGTGAGTTTCACTTAAATCTTTAAGATGCTCATGCTCTTCTACCAACAACAA
>NW_024516404.1:0-326 GCF_017590135.1 Pyrgilauda ruficollis | reverse complement strand
CATTTTATTTCGTGTCCTATTGCGACAAGCCCGTTCCTGCTGCAGGGAGATGTGTTTCCCCACAATCCATCAGGCCAATGAGAGCTCTTATGGCTTTATGCAGCCTCTCTGGAGCACTGATTGCACTGTGGTTAATGGCTCTGCACAGATACAGCTGCAGACGAGTTGCTCTGAGTGCCTGCAAGGGAGGTCAGCCAAGGGCGTGTGTGATGTGTCTGGGACTCCTGCCTGCTTGGGGAGGGCTGCAGAGCTCTGCACACAGAGGAGGTGGGCAGAGGGGATGTGAGGGGCTTTTTATTTCAAGGGAAATACAGGTTGGATATTAG
>NW_024516403.1:0-326 GCF_017590135.1 Pyrgilauda ruficollis | reverse complement strand
TTTCCAGGGAATCCCAGGGGTTTTGGGGTGCTCCAGGCCCCGCTGCCGAGGGTTTTTCCCGGTTTTTGGGGTCCCTGTCCCACCTGCATGCGCAGGTCCAGGCGGGATCGCCGCTCCCACCACTCGTGGCGCTCGGTGCAGGCGTTGGCCTCGCGCTGCTCCCGCTGGATCCGCTCAAACTCCTGGAGAATCCCACTCAGGGGGGCCTGGAGAGGGACAGGAGGGGCTTGGGATCCCAATCCCTGGAATGGGGATGGGTTTGGGATCCCGATCCTTGGAATTGCAGGTGTCCCCATCCCAGGAAAGGGAGGAAAAGGAGGAAGAGG
>NW_024516402.1:0-326 GCF_017590135.1 Pyrgilauda ruficollis | reverse complement strand
GTTGTGGTTGGAATTTGTTCTGTTTTGAGCAGGGCAATGCACACAAAATTTGGGAAATTTGAATTAGGGAAAGGATTGTGCCAGGATCCCTTTCATCCTGGGATCCAGCTGGGAATCCACACTGCCAGCAGGGCCAACATCCCACTCCAGGATCCTCCTTTTGGGATGTAAAAATTCCCTGCTTGCTTCTGCTCCAGTTATACAAGTGGGATAAGCAGGAATGAAAGGGTGGAAAACAATCCCATGGATGGTTGGGATGTGGAGCTGCTGAGTGACCCCAGAGGCCGTGGAGATGTTCCAAGGCTGGGAGAGCTGGGAATGTTCCC
>NW_024516401.1:0-326 GCF_017590135.1 Pyrgilauda ruficollis | reverse complement strand
GCACTGCCCCGGCACTGCCCCGCTGTGCTCAGCACAGCCGCTCACTGGCTCTCTGCAGGGTGGGGCTGCTGTGTTCCCAAACCTGCTGCTTCCAAGCGATCTGAACCTCATGTGGCTTCAGTGGCTGTGGCGAGCACAGGTCACAGCCCATGGCTTTGGAGATAACGTGCACCATGAGCACTGCACTTCCAGGCTTTTTTAAGCTATGCTCCCACTAAGGCGGCTCCTTCATGTTCAAGCTGGGTGTCCTAATGAAGTGTAAAAGCTTTTTCTACTCTTTCTTCAACAGCTGGAAAGTCTTAAACTTCCACATTTCTCTGCTATTT
>NW_024516400.1:0-326 GCF_017590135.1 Pyrgilauda ruficollis | reverse complement strand
ACTGGTCTGTAACTGGTGTAACTGGCCCGTTACACTGGTCCGTTACTGGGCAGCTGTGAGGGGGCGTGGCCCGGGGCCGTTCCCAGTCCGTTACTGGTCCCTTACTGGTCCCTTACTGGTGTAACTGGTCCGTTACTGGCCCGTTACGGGGGCAGCCGTGAGGGGGCGTGGCCTGGGCCCACCCCCGATGACGTCACTGGCTATAAATAGCCCCGGGCCGGGGCGGGCGCGCGCGGGGGGAGCCGGAGCGCGCGGGCAGGTACTGGGCGAACTGGGACAAACTGGGACAAACTGAGGCAAACTGGGACAAACTGGGGGGCACTGGG
>NW_024516399.1:0-326 GCF_017590135.1 Pyrgilauda ruficollis | reverse complement strand
ATATAATATACAATATATAATATATAAATATACATGTAATTAATAATTACATCTATATAATAATTACATAATATAGTAATTGTATTAAATATACAATATAGTTAATTATACTATATATTGTTACATTAATCTAATTACATTATAAGTATATTAACATATTAACTACATTAATATTTATATTATCTTAAATTATATATAATTCTATATTATATATAATAGTATGACTAAAATATAAATTATAGAAATTAGAATAATAAATTAATATAATACAAAATTATATTTATTATATTATAATATTAATTATGTGAGATGATATTACATTAATA
>NW_024516398.1:0-4218 GCF_017590135.1 Pyrgilauda ruficollis | reverse complement strand
AGTTCTAGATATATGCTTTGCAAAGATCGAAAAAGTTTCAATCTCAAATAATGAATTATTGTGTATTGTTTGAGGTTTATAGAAGTCCTTTTGTTAAAGTTAAACCCACGTGGTTAGAATATAATGACTTTACACCTTTTCTTGTATGCTATTCATTCAAAAAATATGTTGAAAAAGGCTTTGCATAAGCTGCCATCTCGTCTCTGATCTGGATTTGCATTGATGTTGTTATTTTCCTGTGTCTCTTGCTTTTTGCTTGTGTGATACAGACAGATAATAAATCCTAAGTCTGCAACCAGTCAGGGTTCCATCCCATTTATGAGACGCGGACTGATCCGGCAGAATCCACCAGCTCCCTCATCCCCCTGGGATGGATCCCATGTGGTCCCAGAGACATCTGTGAGCATCTGAGTGGCTCAGCAGGTCACCAGCTGCTTCCTCCTGGATTCCAGGGACTGTTCTGCTCCTTGTGCCCATCTACCAGCTCAGGAGAACACTTGTCCTGAGGAAAACATGTCCTAATATTGGAAATTGAGACAAACAAGATGTTCAGCAGCTCAGCCTTTTCCTTGTCTTTAGTTATCTCCACAGCATCCAATAAGGAGTAGAGGTTCTTATTTCATGTTTTCTATTAATTTATTTACAGAAAAATCTACTAATATTTTTCAAAGAAGTGGCCAGGTTGAGATCTAATTTCACCTCTCAGCCTTTCATTCTGCATAACACAACATCCTTAAACATTTCCTAAGTTGCCAGGCCTTCTGTCCAATGCTGATGCACCCTCTTTTTCCCCCTGAGTTCCCACAAAAGCTCCATGGGTAGTCAGGCCAGTCATTTTCCTCACTACCTCATCTTTTGCCACGCTGGGGCAGGCTGCTCCTTTCCCCCTTAAGATTACTTTCTTGAAGTGTGTCCATCCTTCCTGGACCCCTTTGTTTTTAAGGGCTGTTTCCCTTTAAACAAATCAGTACCTGATTCAGTACTCCCCAAATCAGAATCCCAAACAGGCCAAAGTCTGCCCTTCCTAATTCCAGTGCAGAAGTTTGGTTGCTGCCCCTCCTTCCTTCACAGAACATTGAAAACTTGATTATTTCATGGCCACTGTGCCCCAGGCAGCCTCTGACCCCCACATCTGCCACCAGCCCTTCCCTGTTTGTGAACAGCAGGAGACAGAGCTTTCCTTGGTAGTGGGAGTGTTACCAAAATTCGGTAAAACAGAAAACTCCTCAACTCCAATGTAGCATTATAAAGCAGCATTCTTTATTCAGCCCGATGCACGGGGGAGAGCTCCTCCCAAAGCCCTGCATGCTGAGTACAGGAAAGTTTCTGTTTATTTTCTGTATTTTGCACACATATTCATTGATTGTCCTGGACTAAACACGCATAGGATAATAATTTCCCCAAAATCATTAACAGATTTCCCCTCCCCTTTACCCATGTGTTCTTCTGTCCTGAGGGTCTCTCTGGTGGTCCCTGGTGCTCGTGGACCCCAATGTTCCAGTGGGCCTGGCTGAGCTGGCAGGACACTGAGGCTGGTGAACTTCCAGTTCCCCTTCTGACACAATGGGCATTGTGTGGTTTCCATAGGCCTGAGGTTTTGGAGAACAAGCTCCAGGTGTCAGCTCACCTGGTGGAGACAAGTGATCATCTGGTCACATGAGGTCACAGTATAGAAAATTCCTTAACACCAATGCAGTGTTAAGAATCATCATTCTTTATTCAGCTGGAGCACGGGGGATGGCTCCTCCCAAAGCCTTGCGTACTGAGTACAGGAAAATTTCTTTTTTATATTCTGTATTTTGCACACATATTCATTGATTGTCCAAGACTAAATATACATCTGATAATCATTTTCCTAAAATCATTAATGTATTCCCCTCCCCTTCTCTCCTGGAGTTCTCTCTGGTGGTCGCTGGTGGTCGTGGACCCCAATGTTCCAGTGGGCCTGGCTGAGCTGGCAGGACACTGAGGCTGGTGAACTTCCAGTTCCCCTTCTCACACAATGGGCATTGTGTGGTTTCCGTAGGCCTGGGGTTTTGGAGAAGAAGCTCCAGGTGTCAGTTCACCTGCTGTAGACAATTGTCTGCAGGGGTTGTTGTGGCCAAAGTGCAGGACCCAGCACATGGTCTTGTTACACCTCACCCTGGGTTGGGTTTCGTCCCTGGATCCAGCCTGTCCAGGTCCCTGTGCAGAGCCCTCCTCCCCTCCAGCAGATCCACACTCACACCCAGCTTGGTGTCATCTGCACATTTGCTGGTACTGGACTCAGTCCCCTCATCCAGATCAACAGTGCAGATATTGAAATCCACACTGGCTGGCTCTGATCCCTTGTCCGTCCTGTGGGTGCCCTGTGATGGCACTCCAGGTGATCTGTTCCATAACCTTGCCAGGCACCCAGGTCAGGCTGGCAGGCCTGGAGTTCCCCAGCTCCTCCTTCCAGCCCTTCTTGGGGATGGGGTCGCACTGGTACCTCCAGTCCTCTGGGACCTCCCCTGTGGGCCAGGACTGATGATAAATGATGGGGAGCAGCTTGGGGAGCTCACCCACCAGCTCCCTCATTGCCCTAGGATGGATCCCATCCGATCCCATTCATCTGTGAGCATCTGAGTGCCTCAGCAGGTCGCCAGCTGCTCCCTCCTGGATTCCAGGGGCCTGTCCTGCTCCCTGTGCTCATCTACCAGCTCCCGAGAACACTTGTCCTGAGGACAACCTGTCCTAATATTGAAAATTGAGACAAACAAGGTGTTAAGTAGCTTAACCTTTTCCTTATCTTCAGTTACCATATTCTCCACTGACAGGACTGATCCAATAAAGATTAGAGGTTCTCCTTATCCCATGTTTTGCTATTAATTTAATTGTGGAAACATTTTCTCATATTTTTCACAGAAGTGGCCAGGTTAAGCTCTAATTGAGCTTTCACCTCTTAACTTTTCTTTCTGCATGACGTAACAACATCCTTAAACATTTCCTAAGTTGCTTGACTCTCATTCCAAGGTTGATGCACCCTCTTTTTTCCCTTGAGTTCCCACAAAAGCTCCATGGGCAGCCAGGCCAGTCATTGTCCTCACTAGCTCATCTTTTGCCACACTGGGACAGGCTGCTCCTACTCCCTTATGATTACTTTTTTGAAGTGTGTCCATCCTTCCTGGACCCCTTTGTTTTTACGGGCTGTTTCCCTTAAAATAATCAGTAACTGATTTGGTACTCTCCAAATATGCATCCTAAATAGGCCAAAGTCTGCCCGATAAAATGAATCAGGCTGGTTTCAGCATTTCCTCACCAAACCAGCCTGACCTTGCCTTCTCCATCCACCACTGACAGCTTTGCAAATCAGGAGTTGTTCAGGCAGTTTTACCCCCACTCCAGGATGAGCATCCTGATACAAGAACTTAATTGTGTTTATATCTATCACAGAACCACGTTTGTCTCATTTTAATTTTGGTATGGAAATCACTTGTGGATGCTGGACTCATCAGACACTGCGGTGTGTCTGTGTGCACTATGTGCACTGGACGTTGCACATAGCTCAGGGAGGAGTATGATTGTTATGAAACTGGATCCTGTTCAACTATGGTCTGTTGGCCATGAAGAGAAACCTTCTGTGCCTCTGACTCTCACCAGTTCCTGACCCCCAAAGGACACAAACCTCATGAGTTGTGATTCCCATTCCAGTGGTGCCACTTGCACCTCCCTCCATAGCCAGAGCAGAGCTCCCTTGTCCCAGAAAGTCCCTGGCAATGCAGGGGTGAAGTAAACAGGACAGGCTGTGGGGATCAGGGGCAGGGCACGGCAGGGATTTGGGGTGGTTGTGAGCCCAGGACAGGACCCAGCCCTCATCCAGTTGTCCTGGGCCCATGGCTCCAGCCTAGCCAGATCCCTCTGCAGAGCTTCCTGCCCTCCAGCACAGCCACACTCCCACCCAACTTGGGCTCACCTGGGAACTGCCTGAGGGTGCCCTCGATGCCCTTGTCCAGATCAGCAATAAAGAGATTGCACTGACCTGGCCCCAGTCCCGAGCCCTGGGGACATCCCTGGATGTGACTCCATTCCTCAGCTGCTCGGAGTGCCAGGGGTTGGATGAGGGAAATGATTGGCTGGGGGTAGGAACAAAGTGTGACTGATGGTCAGCCATGAAGGGTCTTGATTTTTATATCTGTTCAGTCTGCATTAGAAGGTGCTGAGGGTCAATATCAATTGGACATTGCTAATATCAATCTA
>NW_024516397.1:0-326 GCF_017590135.1 Pyrgilauda ruficollis | reverse complement strand
TTCCCAATATCCCATCCATCCCTGACCCAGCCTGAGCATGGATAATCCAACTCCATTTCTTCATCCCCATTCTTCCTGTCTGTGGGATGGAGAAAACATCTCCCTGGAAAAAGGGTTTGAGGTAATTGTTTCTAAAGAGGCTTCAGATTGCTGAATGGAAGCTGCTATGGAAATCAAAATTATCCATATTTTCATGTATTTTCAAGTTAAGAAAAGTCTCAAAAAACTTTATGGTTACTCAACAGGGAAAAGCATCTGGACTAAGCTTCAAATAGTAGCTGTAGATTACTTGAAGGAAAACTTTAAAAGATTTTAAACAAGTCAGA
>NW_024516396.1:0-326 GCF_017590135.1 Pyrgilauda ruficollis | reverse complement strand
GAACTGGTTCAGACTGGTTTATACTGGTTTGCAGTGGTTTGGACTGGTTTATACTGGGAGGGACTTGGGAGAACTGGTTTGGACTGGAGGTGCCGGT
Source organism: Pyrgilauda ruficollis (assembly GCF_017590135.1). NCBI lineage: Eukaryota > Metazoa > Chordata > Aves > Passeriformes > Passeridae > Pyrgilauda > Pyrgilauda ruficollis. Next base: position 229 of record NW_024516396.1, on the reverse strand, counting down.
TTATGCTGGTTTGGACTGGTCTGGACTGGGAGAGACTCAGCGGAACTGGTTCAGACTGGTTCAGACTGGTTCAGACTGGTTTATACTGGGTGGGACTGGTTTGGGTTTGTTTGGACTGGTTTATACTGGGAGGGACTGGTTTGAACCGGTTTATACTGGGAGGGACTGGTTTGCACTGGGAGGGACTGGGGGTGGCTGGTTTGCACTGGTTTTTACTGGTCCATACTGG
>NW_024516395.1:0-326 GCF_017590135.1 Pyrgilauda ruficollis | reverse complement strand
GGACCAGTATAAACCAGTAGGGGCCAGTACAAAGCAAACCAGTCCCCTCCCGGTCCCAGCCCCCTCCCAGTCCCTCCCAGTTCCCTCCCAGTTCCCTCCCAGTCCCTCCCAGTCCCCCCAGTTCCCTCCCAGTTCCTCCCAGTTCCTCTCAGCCCCCTCCCAGTCCAAACCAGTCCCTCCCAGTCCAAACCAGTGACCCCAGTTCCGCTCCCAGGCTGACCCCCGGCCCCTCGGACCACGGGCGGCTCCTGCTCTGCTCGGCCTCCAACGCGGCCGGAGCGGCTGCGGCCACGGCGGGGCTGCGGCTGGACATCGCCGGTGAGTGA
>NW_024516394.1:0-326 GCF_017590135.1 Pyrgilauda ruficollis | reverse complement strand
TGTCCCAAAATCCCCGGAATTTGCCCCGAAATGTCCCAAAATCCCCCAAATTGTCCCCAGAAATCCCAAATTTGTCCCAAAATCCCCTCGAATTGTCCCCAAAAATGCCAAGTTTGTCCCCAAGTCCCTATAAATTGCCAAAAAAATGTCCCAAAATGTCCCCAAAATGTCCCGAAATCCCCAAAAATGTCCCCAAAATCCCCTCAAAATGTCCCCCAAAGTCCCCAAAATGGCACAAAATGTCCCCAAATTGTTCCAAAATGTCCCTAAACCCCCTCAAAATGTCCCCAAATGTCCCGAAAATGACCCAAAATGTCCCCAAAATG
>NW_024516393.1:0-326 GCF_017590135.1 Pyrgilauda ruficollis | reverse complement strand
TCCCTTCCAACCTCAACCATTCTATGACTTCATTTCAGAGAAGCAATTAAATCTTCCAAATATCACCTTTAAAAGGCAGAATTTTGAGGGCATTATTTTTTTCAGGCCAAAACCAGACCTGTTCATACCTTTCCATTTGTAGATTAAAACCCTGACTGTGCAGGTCAGTGAGTTGGATGCAGGCTGGCACTGCTGAAAGCCACAATCAAATCCCTGCCTCGTGATTAAGCATCACTCCAAGGCAAGTCAAACTCTGCAAAGGGCATTCACCAATTACAGAAACAACCAAGTGGTGTCCCAGGAACGGATCTGATCCATGGGATTGG
>NW_024516392.1:0-326 GCF_017590135.1 Pyrgilauda ruficollis | reverse complement strand
TCTCTCTTCCCTCCTCCTTTTCTCTTATCTTTTGTTTTCTCTAGACACAACAGTGAGGTCAGATAATGATTTCCACCAAAAACTTCCCTTCATGACTATTAAGATATCATTTCTAGGAAAAGCTGATGGGGCAGCAAAGTCTGTCCATATTTGACCTCCAAAGAAAAGGATTTTATTCCACTAAGGAGTTCAGGGGTGGTCAACACCTACCTGAAACCCTGTGGATGTTCTGGTTCTTGGGGCTGTTGTTGCTGCCAGACTGATTTGTCGAGGCACTCTTGTTCCCCTCTTGTGGGACTTCAACACATCACTCTGGATGTCCAGAG
>NW_024516391.1:0-326 GCF_017590135.1 Pyrgilauda ruficollis | reverse complement strand
CCATCAACAGGGGGCACATTCCTATAGCGGTGTGTCACTGCCAGGTGCATCCCTGAGTCCCCGGCAGTGGTGTGTCACTGCCAGGTGCATGCCCGAGCCCCCTCACCTGGCGGGGAGGACACGAGCAGGGTGCGGTTGTCCAGGGTGTGGATCACCTGCCTGCACCCACACAGGGCGTCTGCCAGGCTGATCTCCCTCCTGACAATGAGGTCGTCGCCGCTGCGCCGGAAAACAGGATGTTCCTTCTGATCCAGGACAATGATGATGTCCCCGGGCTCCAGGCCGGGCACCTGGTCCCCTTCCTCGTGGAAGGTGATTTTCTGCCC
>NW_024516390.1:0-326 GCF_017590135.1 Pyrgilauda ruficollis | reverse complement strand
GGGGACATTTGGGAAATTTGGGGACATAGAGGGGATTGGGGACATTTGGGGACATTAGGGACATTTGGGAAGTTTGGGGACATTGGGGACATTTTGGACATTTGGGGACATTTGGGCATTTTGGGGACGTTTGGTGACTTTGGGGACATTTGGGGACCCGGGGCAGCGCTGTCACCTCCCCGCCGCGGGCCACAGGCGCAGGCAGAGCCCCGCGATGACAAAGGCCACCAGGGCCACCCCCGCCGTGTCCTCCGCGCCGGGCCCGGGGGCACCTGGGGACGTTGGGGACACGTCACCGCCGGCCCCGGGTGGCACCGGGCCCGTCC
>NW_024516389.1:0-326 GCF_017590135.1 Pyrgilauda ruficollis | reverse complement strand
AAAAAAAAAAAATCAGCTGCGGGCTGAACACAATAAAAAACAAAGTTAAATAAGGAAATGTATTTGGGATTATTATTATTGCAACCCTCCTGCCTGACCTAGAAGTGTCTTATGGTACAGATCCACCCTGAGCTCCCATTACAGCTTTTAATTGGAATTTCAGTAGCTGCTCCCACAACGTGAGGAGAGACAGAGGTTTGTTTTTCTCTTCCCCATCAAAGGACAAAAGCCAAAGTCCATTTATGCTCCCTGATCCCACATCCCACCACCACACAGATAAACTCTTGTGCTCCAACACCAGTGGCCAAGTCCCAACTATTCTCACC
>NW_024516388.1:0-326 GCF_017590135.1 Pyrgilauda ruficollis | reverse complement strand
CCCTAAATTTGCCGAAAAATCCCCCAATATCCCCATAAAATCTCACAAAAATCCCCAAAATCCCCAAAAAAATCCCCAAAATTTGCCCAAAACCCCCTAAAAATGCCGCAAACCCGGCAGTGTCGCCGTGCCAGCGCGACCCCTCCGTGTGCGGCCCCGGGCGCTGCGTGCCCCGGGGGGGAGGGGGCTACACCTGCCTGTGCCGGGGGGGCTTCTGGCTGAGCCCCCAGGGCACGCACTGCGTCGGTGAGTGGGGAGGGGGCTCGGGGGGCGATTTTGGGGGGTCTTTGAGGGGGTTTGGGGGGTTTAAAGGGGTTTTGGGGGGA
>NW_024516387.1:0-4227 GCF_017590135.1 Pyrgilauda ruficollis | reverse complement strand
CCAGACGTGGACGAGTGCTTGGGGTCATCACGCCATAGGATGACCACAACTTGTGGTCATCACACCATGGGGTCACCATGGCTTGGGGGACTTGGAGACCCCAATACTCCTGTGGCCACCACCCCCTGATGTCCTCATGTCCCCTGATGTCCCCATGTCCCCTGATGTCCCTGATGTCCCCCCAGACGTGGACGAGTTCTTGGGGTCATCACGCCATGGGATGACCACGACTTGTGGTCATCACACCATGGGGTCACCATGGCTTGGGAGGACTTTGAGACCCCATAACTCCTGTGGCCACCACCCCCTGATGTCCTCATGTCCCCTGATGTCCCCATGTCCCCTGATGTCCCTGATGTCCCCCCAGACGTGGACGAGTTCTTGGGGTCATCACGCCATGGGATGACCACGACTTGTGGTCACTCTGTTATGGGGTCACCATGACTTGGGGGGACTTGGAGACCCCATAACTCCTGTCCCCACCACCCCCTGGTGTCCCCATGTCCCCCTGATGTCCCCATGTCCCCCTGGTGTCCCCATGTCCCCCTGGTGACCCCGATGTCCCCCCAGACGTGGACGAGGTCTCAGGGTCACCACGTCATGGGATGACCACGACTTGTGGTCACTCTGTTATGGGGTCACCATGGCTTGGGGGACTTGGAGACCCCATAACTCCTGTCCCCATGTCCCCCTGATGTCCCCACATCCCCCTGGTGTCCTCGATGTCCCCCTTGTGTCCCCGATGTCCCCCCAGATGTGCACGAGTGCTTGGGGTCACCACGCTATGAGATGACCACAACTTGTGGTCATCACACCATGGGGTCACCATGGCTTGGGAGGACTTTGAGACCCCGTATCTCCTGTGGCCACCACCCCCTGACGTCCCCTTGTCCCCTGATGTCCTCCTGATGTCCCCACGTCCCCTTGGTGACCCCGATGTCCCCCCAGACGTGGACGAGTGCTTGGGGTCACCACACCATGGGATGACCATGACTTGTGGTCATCACACCATGGGGTCACCATGGCTTGGGGGACTTGGAGACCCCAATACTCCTGTGGCCACCACCCCCTGATGTCCTCATGTCCCCTGATGTCCCCATGTCCCCTGATGTCCCTGATGTCCCCCCAGACGTGGACGAGTTCTTGGGGTCATCACGCCATGGGATGACCACGACTTGTGGTCATCACACCATGGGGTCACCATGGCTTGGGAGGACTTTGAGACCCCATAACTCCTGTGGCCACCACCCCCTGATGTCCCCACATACCAGGGTTGTCCCAGTCCCGGTGTCACCATGCCAGTCTGGGTGTCCCCATGCCCATCCCAGCATCCCCATGGTCATCTCCATCCCACACCCCAAATCCCAAACCCTAAACCCGAAATCCTGATGTCCCAAATCCCAAATGCTGATGTCCCAAACCCCAAATCCTGATGTCCCAAACCCCAAATCCTGATGTCCCAAACCCCAGATCCCAAACCCCAAATCCCGATGTCCCAAACCCCAAATCCCGATGTCCCCAATCCCAGAAGTGGACGAGTGCCAGCGTGGGGCCGTCTGTGCCAGCAGCCGCCACACCCACCCCATTGCCGCACCCCAAATCCCAAACCCCACATCCCAGTGTCCCAAATCCTGATGTCCCAAATCCCAAATCCCAGTGTCCCACATCCTGATGTCCCAAATCCCACATCCCAGTGTCTCAAATCCTGATGTCCCAAATCCCAAACCCCAAACCCCAAATCCCGATGTCCCAAACCCCAAATCCCGATGTCCCCAACCCCAGACGTGGACGAGTGCCAGCGCGGGGCCGTCTGCGCCGGCGGGCGCTGCCTCAACACCGACGGCTCCTTCCAGTGCCAGTGCCCGGCCGGGTTCCGCACCGACGACGCCAAGGCCGAGTGCCGCGGTGAGGGAGCGGCGTGGGGCCGGGAAGGACTGCCTCGGTGAGGGGTTTGGGATTGGGATATGGGATTTGGGAATTGGGATTTGGGATTTGGGATTGTTCCCGAGTGCCAGCCGGGATTCCGGCCTGGCTACGGTTAGGACTGCCTTGGTGAGGGACCAGGACAGCGGGATTTGGGAATTCGCTATTTGGGATTGGGATGGGGATAGGGGCTATGGGATTGGGGAATGGGATATGGGGACTGGGAGGGGGTGGGGACATTGGGATTGGGATGGGAATGGGGATATGGGGATATGGGGATATGGGGACTGAGATTGGGATACTGGGGTGGGAATGGGGATATGGGGATATGGGGACTGGGATTGGGATTGGGATACCGGGATGGGAATGGGGACTGGCCTGGGAATGGTGACAAGGGAACTGGGACAGGCACAGGAATGGGGACAGGCCGGGAGCTGCTCCTGGGGTTCTGGATGTCCCCATTCCAATGTCCCCATCCTGCCGTGTCCCCGATTGTCCCCGTGTCCCCTTTCCCATGTCCCTGATCCCGATGTCCCCATTCCCGTGTCCCCATTCCCATGTTCCCATTCCCGTGTGCCCATCCCAATGTCCCTATCCGGTGTTCCCATTCCCGTGTCCCCATCCCGTGTGCCCATCCCGTGTCCCCATCCCAATGTCCCCATTCCCGTGTGCCCATCCCGATCCCAGACGTGGACGAGTGCCAGGAGTACGGGGCCGGGCTCTGCGGGGCGCAGCGCTGCGAGAACATTCCGGGCTCCTATCGCTGCGTGCCCGAGTGCCAGCCGGGATTCCGGCCCGGAGACGGCGGCGACTGCCTCGGTGAGGGGCTTGGGAGTGGGATTTGGGATTGGGAGTGGGAATTGGGATTTGGGAATTGGGATTTGGGATTGTTCCCGAGTGCCAGCCGGGATTCCGGCCTGGAGACAGCGGGGACTGCCTCGGTGAGGGGTTTGGGATTGGGATATGGGATTTGGGAATTGGGATTTGGGATCATGCCCGAGTGCCAGCCGAGATTCCGGCCCGGAGACGGTGGGGACTGCCTCGGTGAGGGGTTTGGGATTGGGATTTGGGATTGGGATGTGGGATTGGGATATGGGATTGGGATTGGGAATTGGGATCATGCCCGAGTGCCAGCCGGGATTCCGGCCCGGAGACAGTGGGGACTGCCTTGGTGAGGAGATTGGGAGTGGGAATTGGGATTGGGAATTGGGATTTGGGATTGTTCCCGAGTGCCAGCCGGGATTCCGGCCCGGAGACGGCGGGGACTGCCTTGGTGAGGGGCCTGGGAATTGGGATTTGGGATTGGGATTTGGGATTTGGGATTTGGGATCATGCCCGAGTGCCAGCCGGGATTCTGGCCCGGAGACGGCAGGGACTGCCTTGGGGAGGGGTTTGGGATTGGGATTTGGATTGGGATTGGGAATTGGGGTTTGGGATTTGCGATAGTGCCTGAGTGCCAGCTGGGATTCTGGCCTGGAGACAGCGGGGATGCCTCGGTGAGGGGTTTGAGATTGGGATTGGGATTGGGAATTGGTATTTGGGATTTGGGAATTGGTATTTGGGATTTGGGAATTGGGATATGGGATTGTTCCCGAGTGCCAGCCGGGATTCCGGCCCAGCGACAGCGGGGACTGCCTCGGTGAGGGATGGGGACAGCGGGATTTGGGAGTTTGGGATTTGGGGATGGGGACACAGGGATGTGGGATCAGGATGGGGACACAGGGTGACAGAGGCCAGCCCCGGGGGTGGCCAAGGACCTGGAGATGTCCCCAACCCCTGGTCCCACCCCGTGCCAGACGTGGACGAGTGCTCCAACGGGACCCTGTGCGGCGCCCACGCCACCTGCCACAACCTGCCCGGCTCCTTCCAGTGCGCCTGCGACCCCGGCTACGAGACCGCCCGGCACGGCCACCACTGCGTGGGTACGGCCACCAGCTCTGGGGACACCCAAATCCCTGTCCCTGTGCCCCAAATCCCTGTCCCTGTGCCCCAAATCCCTGTCCCTGTGTCCCTGTGTCCATCCCTGTGTCCCCATTCCATCCCAATCCCTGCGACCCCGGCTATGAGACCGCCCGGCACGGCCACCACTGCGTGGGTACGGCCACCAGCTCTGGGGACACCCAAATCCCTGTCCCTGTGCCCCAAATCCCTGTCCCTGTGCCCCAAATCCCTGTCCCTGTGTCCCCATCCCCATCCCATCCCATTCCCTGCAAACTGGGCTAGGAGACCGCCCGGCACGGCCACCACTGCGTGGGTACGGCCACCAGCCCTGGGACACCCAAATCCCAGTCCCTGTGCCCCAAA
>NW_024516386.1:0-326 GCF_017590135.1 Pyrgilauda ruficollis | reverse complement strand
CCCAAAATCCCCTTAAAATAACCCTCAACTCCCCCCATCACTCCTCAAATCCCACCCAAATCCTCCCAAAATTCCTCATATCCCCCCAAAAACTCCCCAAACCCCCCCAGCCCCCTCCCCAGTAAAAGGGGCGGTTCCGACCCAGGTGGGACTCGAACCCACAATCCCCAGCTCCGGAGGCTGATGCCTTGTCCATTAGGCCACTGGGCCGGGCGCGGGCCCGCGGCGCCGGGCGCCACCTGGGGGCGCTCCCGGAGCCCCCTGGGAACAGGGGGAACATGGGGGGACAGAGAGGACATGGAGGGGACATTGGGGGACAGAGGGGA
>NW_024516385.1:0-326 GCF_017590135.1 Pyrgilauda ruficollis | reverse complement strand
GGACATGGGTGGAGTCTAGAGATGGTGCAGGGCTAAGGTAGGCGGAGTCTAGAGTTTGCAGGAGGGATTTTAAGTGCGGTGGGTGGAGCCTCGCGGCGCTGGGCGTGGTCTAACGAGGTGGGCGTGGCGTCCAGGTGAGCCAGGAGATCCTGGAGCTGCTGAACACCACCACGGCCAAGGAGCAGTCCATCGTGGAGAAGTTCCGCTCGAGGGGCCGCGCCCAGGTGCAGGAGTTCTGCGACCACGGCACCAAGGAGGAGTGCGTCAAGGCCTCGGGCGGGGAGCGGCCCTGCCGCAGGCTGCACTTCCGGTCAGTCTGGGGGGGT
>NW_024516384.1:0-326 GCF_017590135.1 Pyrgilauda ruficollis | reverse complement strand
TTTTTTTGTAGCATTCTTCCCCTTTCTGAGCCCTTGGCTGGGTCCGGCTCTGCCTCATCCGCGGGGACAGACATTTCCAGCGAGGACTGGGGTGAAAATGGGATTTTCTCACCTATTTCTCATCATTAATTAATTGTCCTGCGAGCGCCACGGGCACAGAGGCGCTCCCCGAGCCCGGCAATTCGGCTTTTCCCGAATTTCCCGGCTTCAGCCTCTCCCCAGAGGATCTTTGGGAATGGGGAAGCTCGGCTGGGCTGCTCTAGATGGCAGCAGCCTCCTTCCCTTCCTTTCCCGAGCCATTCCCCGCTCTTCATCCACCTCTTACC
>NW_024516383.1:0-326 GCF_017590135.1 Pyrgilauda ruficollis | reverse complement strand
AGTGGGGGAGTCACCGTGTAGGGGTCTCTGGGTGTTCCTGTAGGGGTCCCTGGGCACAGGGGGGGCTCAGGGGGGTCCTGGGGGGGTCCCAGTGCCCCCCTGACGGGGTCTGGGGTCCGCAGCGGTGCCTGGCACAGCCCGGGGGGCAGCGGGTGCTGGCACCGGGCCGGGTGGTGGTGGTCTGCACCCCGAAACACCGCAACGCGCTGGGGCTGGTGCTGCAGGTACCCCAAACACCCCGAAACGCCCCAAAATACCCCCAAATATCCCAAAACACCCCGAAACACCCCTAAAATACTCCAAAAACACCCCAAAAACACCCCGAA
>NW_024516382.1:0-327 GCF_017590135.1 Pyrgilauda ruficollis | reverse complement strand
CTTGTTGTAGTTCTCGATCTTATTGTTCTGGTTTCTCTTCTTCTTCTTGTTAAAATTCTTCTTGTTCTTCATTTTATATTTCTTTTTATACATCTTCTAATACCGCTCCTTCCTGTTAAACTTCATCTTTTTCTTTTTCTTCTTCTTTCTATTGTTATGGTTATTGTTGTTATTGTTATGGTTATTCTTACTCTTTTTTAATACTACTGCTTCTTCATCTGCTTCAACTTCTTCCTATTCTTGTTAATATTCCTGTTCTTATTCTTTATCTTTTTGTGAGTTTTGGGAGAGTTTATTTTATTTGGTGGGGGGTTTTTGGTTTTTTTT
>NW_024516381.1:0-327 GCF_017590135.1 Pyrgilauda ruficollis | reverse complement strand
TTAGGGGGCTCGGTGACCTCGGGGCTGGCCATCTACGACACCATGCAGTACGTGCTGACCCCGGTGTGCACGTGGTGCGTGGGCCAGGCCGCCAGCATGGGCTCGCTGCTGCTGGCGGCCGGGCGGCCGGGGCTGCGGCACGCGCTGCCCAACGCCCGCATCATGGTGCACCAGCCCTCGGGGGGGGCGCGGGTACGGACCCCCGCCCGCCGGGGGGCTCCTCGAGGGGGTTTGGGGGTCCCGGGGTGGTTTCGAGGGGATTTCGGGAGGATATGGGGGGATTTGGGGAGTCTCAGTGTAGTTTGGAAGGGATTTGGGGAGGATTTG
>NW_024516380.1:0-327 GCF_017590135.1 Pyrgilauda ruficollis | reverse complement strand
CCGCCCGCGGGGCCCGGGCCGTGCCGGGGGAGGAGGGGGAGCAGCGCCGGCGCCGCCGCCGCCGCGGGCGGGCCCGTCCCCCAGCGCCCCCCCCGAACACCATAGGCGGCTCCGGCTCCAAGATGTCCAACCGGGTGCTCTGCCGGGAGGCCAGCCACGCCGGCAGCTGGTACACGGCCTCAGGTACCGCCGCCGGGAGCGGGGAGCGGGCGGCGGGGGCTGAATCAGCACTTTGGGGCCGCCGGGGCCGGTACCGGGCGCGGGGAGGGGCCGCCGGCTCCGCCCCCGCCGGCACATGGCGGGCCGGGGCCGGGGCTGCGGGCTGCC
>NW_024516379.1:0-327 GCF_017590135.1 Pyrgilauda ruficollis | reverse complement strand
TTGGGGGAGATTTGGGGAAATTTTGGGCATTTTGGAATTTTGGGAGATTTTGAGGGAGATTTTCGGGGAAATTTTGGGAAAATTTTATGGGATTTTGGGGAGAATTTTGGGGGAAATTTGCGGAAATTTTGGGATTTTTGGGGGAATTTTGGAGGGAGATTTCTGGAAATTTTGGGAAAATTTTGAAGGGATTTTGGGGGAAAATTTTGGAGGGAGATTTGGGGAAAATTTGGGTGATTTTGGGAAAATTCATGGGGGCGATTTTGGGGAAATTTTGGGTGAATTTTGGGGCTTTCTGAGTAAATTTTGGGGGATTTGGGGGGATTT
>NW_024516378.1:0-327 GCF_017590135.1 Pyrgilauda ruficollis | reverse complement strand
GGGTCCCGAGGGTCCCCCCGGCCCCGCAGCCCCCCCGGCTCTACCTGAAGAAGGGATTTTTCAGGTCCAGGAGGTTGGAGGACTTGGAGCCCGTCTGGTCCACCTGGGCCACGATGCTGATGTCGTAGCTCTGTCTGGGGAGGGGGGGGCGAAGCCGTGAGACCCCCCCCCCAAATACACCTGGGGGTCTCTAAATGGGGCTGGGGGGGGCGCGGAGACCCCGGAGTGCAGCCGAGGGGGGGTTCTGAGAGCCCAAAATGCCCCTGAGGGGGTCCCAGCAGCAGCAGCTGGGGCGTGGCTGACCCCCCCCAATTAAAAATACAACTC
>NW_024516377.1:0-327 GCF_017590135.1 Pyrgilauda ruficollis | reverse complement strand
TGGCAGGGAGTGGGAATGGATGAGCTTCTCCCTGCCAGCCCGGGCAGGCTGTGGCAGTGTGGTTATCCCTGTTCCCAGCCCCAGCAGTACCTGACTTCCCAGCGGGCTGCGAGGACGGGATCTGGACCGTGAAGCGCTGCCCCGCCAGCGACACCGGCGCTCCCACCTTGGCTGACACCGACACGGTCTGGGCCGAGGGGGTGCCTGGATTCCACACAAACCCACCACATAAATCAAAATAAACCCACAAACACTCCTGAAACTCCCTCCCAAGTGGAACCTGTTATTAGGCACAGTGGGAATGCACAGGAACACCAGGACACCTGG
>NW_024516376.1:0-4229 GCF_017590135.1 Pyrgilauda ruficollis | reverse complement strand
ACCAAGATCCTCGAGTTTCACCCCAAAGTCATGCCAAACTCCCCCCAAATTCACCCCAAAATCACCCACAAATTCCCTCCAATTTCACCCCAAAATCCCCGAGTTTCACCAGCAAATTCCCTGATTCTCACCCCAAAATCCTCCCCACTTTCACCCCCAAATTCATCCCAAAATCTCACCCAATTTCACCCCAAAATCCTCCCAATTTCACACCAAGATCCTCGAGTTTCACCCCAAATTCACCCCAAAATCACCCACAAATTCCCTCCAATTTCACCCCAAAATCCTGCCCAAATTCACGCCAAAAACCCCGAGTTTCACCAGCAAATTCCCTGATTCTCACCCCAAAATCCTCCCCACTTTCACCCCCAAATTCATCCCAAAATCTCACCCAATTTCACACCAAAATCCCCCCAATTTCACACCAAGATCCCCAAGTTTCACCAGCAAATTCCCTGATTCTCACCCCAAAATCCTCCCCACTTTCGCCCCCAAATTCACCCCAAAATCCCTCCAAAATCATCCCAAAATCTCACCCAATTTCACCCCAAAATCCTCCCAATTTCACACCAAGATCCTCGAGTTTCACCCCAAATTCACCCCAAAATCACCCACAAATTCCCTCCAATTTCACCCCAAAATCCTGCCCAAATTCACGCCAAAAACCCCGAGTTTCACCAGCAAATTCCCTGATTCTCACCCCCAAATTCCCCGAGTTTCACCCCAAAATCCCCCCAATTCTCACCCCAAAATCCCTCCAAAATCCCCCTCAATTTCACCCCAAAATCATCCCTTATTACCTCAAAATTATCCCAAAATCCCCCAATTTCACCCCAAAATCACCCCAAAATCCCCCAATTCTCATCCCAAAATCTCCCCTAATTTCACCCCAAAATCACCAATTCTCACCCCAACTTCACCCCCAAAATCCTCCCTTTTCACACCAAAATCCACCCCAATTCACTGCAAAATCACCCCAAAATCATCCCGAACTCCCCCAAATTCGCACCAAAATCTCTCCAATTTCTCCCCAAAATCCCAATTTCACTCCAAAATCCCCCCTTTTTTACCCCAAAATCCCAATCTCATCACAAAATCCCTCAATTTTCACCCAAACATCCCCAATTTCACTCCAAAATCCCCCTTTTTTACCCCAAAATCCTCCCCAATTTCACCCCAAAATCTCTCTTTTCACCCCCAAACCCCCAATTCTCACGCCAAACCCCATCTTTTTCACCCCAAAACCACCCCCAAATTCACCCCAAAAACCCCTGATTTCATCCCAAAATCCCCCAAATTCATCACAAAATCCCCCAAGTTTACCCCAAATTCACCCCAAAATCCTCCCCACTTTCACCCAAAATCACCCCCAAATTCACCCCAAAATCCCCCCAAAACCTCCCCAATTTCACCCAAAAATCCTGGAGTTTCACCCCAAATTCCCCCCTCTTTTCACCCCAAAATCATCAATTCTCACCCCAGAATCCCCCCTTTTTTACCCCAAAATCCTCCCTTTTCACGCCAAAATCCCCCCAATTTCACCCCAAAGTCCTCCCTCTTCTCACCCCAAAATCCCCAATTCTCACCCCAAAATCTCCCTTTTCACCCCCAAACTCCCAATTTCACCTCAAATCCCCAATTCTCACGCCAAACCCCCCACCCCTTTTTCACCCCAAAATCTGCCGGGTTAAAGCCGGGCTTAACACGAGTTAAACCTGGTTTTAACACCAGGCAATCCAACCCCAAAATCTCTGGTTTTCGCCTTAAAAGCAGCTGGGATTAAACCCAGTTTTAACCTGGATCAATCCAAAAATAAGCTCAAAATCCCCGCTTTTCACCCCAAAACCAGCCAGGTTAAAGCTGGTTTTAACCCAAATTTAAGATGGGTTTAACATGAGGCAAATCCGACCCCAAAATCCTCAAGTCTCACCTAAAAAACTGCCGAGTTAAAACTGGGTTTAACACGAGGCAATCCAGCTCCAAAATCCCTGATTCTCACCCCAAAACCTGCCGGGTTAAAGCCGGGCTTAACCTGAGTTAAAACTGAGTCAATTCAACCCCAAAACCCCCAATTTTCACACCAATATCTGCCATGTTAAAGCCGGGTTTAACACGAGTTAAACCCGAGGCAATCCAACCCCAAAATCCCCCCATTTCACCCCAAAATCCCTAATTCTCACCCCAAAATCTGCCGGGGTTCAAAGCCAGGCTTAACACAACTTAAACCAGGGTTTAACACCAGGCTCCAAAATTCCCAATTTTCACCACAAAACCAGCTGGGGTTAAAGCCAGGCTTAACAGGAGTTAAACCTGAGTAAATTCAACCCCAAAATCCCCAAGTATCACCTCAAAATCAGATGGGATTAAAGCTGGGTTTAACCCGCGGCAATCTGACCCCCAAATCCCCACTTTTTGGCCCAAAATCAGCCGGGGTTAAAGCCAGGCTTAACCCGAGTTAAAGCCAAGTTTAACACCAGGCAATCCAACTCCACAATCCCTGATTCTCACCCCAAAACCTGCCGGGTTAAAGCTGGGTTTAACCTGGATCAATCCAAAGAAGAACCCCAAAATGCCTACTTTTCACCCCAAAATCTGCCGGGTTAAGGTCAGGCTTAATACGAGTTAAACCCAGGCTTAACACGAGGCAATCCAACCCCAAACCCTTCGCTTTCCACCCCAAAACCAGATTGGGTTAAACCTGGGTTTAACCAGAGTTAAACCCGAGTTTATCACGAGGCAATCCAGCCCCAAAATTCCCCATTCTCACCCCAAAATCTGCTGGGTTAAAACCGGGTTTAACACCAGGCAATCTGACCCCAAAACCCCCCATTCTCACCCCAAAATCAGCCGGGGTTAAACCCAGTTTTAATCTGTATCAATCCCAAGAATAACCCCAAATCCCCGCTTTTCACCCCAAAATCAGCCGGGTTAAAGCCGGGCTTAACCCAAGTTAAAGCCGGGTTTAACTCGAGGCAATTCGACCCCAAAATCCCCACTTCTCATCCCAAAATAATCCAGGATTAAACCCAGTTTTAACCCAGATTAATCCTAAGGGAGATTTCCCAGTAATAATCCCAGAATTCAATTAAATTATTCAAATAGTCAAATGAGATTCAAATGAGAATTAATTATTCCAATATTCCACGAATCCATTTCTGGTTTTCAGTGGGATTCTGGGATTTCCAGGACATGAACAAAAGCCCATGAGGCTTCTCTGAAAACTATTAAAATAATCAAATTATATGCAAATTATTTAAATGAGATTTAAATGAGATTTAAATGAGATTTAAATGAGATTTAAATATTTTCATACACGACTGTGCCAGTCCGTGTTTTAAGTTGAGTTCTGGGATTTCAGGACATAAAAGAGGATTGACCATTAAATATTTAAATATCAAAATTATATTCAAATTATATACAAATTAAATTTAAATATTTCAATATTCCACTCTTCCAGTTCCAGTTTTCAGTGGGATTCTGGGAAAGCCCATGAAGATTGTCCATTAATTTCTAGAATATTCAAATCTTCAAATGATATTGAAACGATATTCAAATGATATTCAAATATTTAAATTTCGCACTCTTCCAGGCCCAGTTTTAAGTTGATTTCTGGGATTTCCAGGACATAAAAAACCCCCCACAATGATTCTTTGTTAATTATTAAAATACTCAAATAATGTTCAAATGAGATTCAAATGAGATGTAAATTCCCCACCGTTTCAGATATTTATCTATATTCAATTGTATTCAAATGAGATTCAAATGAGATTCAAATGATATTTAAATATTCTTATATCCTGAAGTTCCAGTTCTGGTTTTCAGTGGGATTCTGGGATTTTCCAGGATGTGAGCAAAAGGCCACGAAGATTCTCCATTAAATATTCAAATATTCAAAATATATTCAAATGAGATTCAAATGATATTCAGATGATATTTAAACATTTGAATTTTCCACTATTTCACTTCTGGTTTTCATTGGGATTTTCAGGACGTGAACAAAAGCCCAGGAGGATTCTCCATTAATTATTCAGATATTCTAATTGTATTCAAATTACATTCAGATTATATCCAGATTATATGCAAATATCCCAGTATTCCAGATGTCAGCGGGATTTTGTGATTTTCCAGGACATGAAGGAAAGCCCATGAGGATGGTCCATTAAATATTAAAATATTAATATCATATTGAAATATTCAAATTTATGCAAATGAGATGCAAATACCCCACT
>NW_024516375.1:0-327 GCF_017590135.1 Pyrgilauda ruficollis | reverse complement strand
CTTCCAAAACTCCAAATTCCGTCCCGAAACCCGCGATTTTTTGCGATAAAACCCCGAAATTTCCTCCCAAAACCTAAATTTCCTCCCAAACCCCAAAATCCTCTCTGAAAACCCTTCCAAAACTCCAAATTCGGTCCCAAAATCCGCCACTTTTTGGGCTAAAACCTCAAAATTTCTTCTCAAAACCCTCCTCAATCTTAAAATTCCACCCTAAAATTCGGGATTTTTGGGACTAAACCTCCAAATTTTCTCCCAAATCCCAAAATCCTCTCCGAAAACCCTCCGAAACCTTCAATTCGTGTCCCGAAAATCGCGATTTTTTGCGCT
>NW_024516374.1:0-327 GCF_017590135.1 Pyrgilauda ruficollis | reverse complement strand
GTCTGTTGAACTTTCTGGGACAGAATGGTTACAGAGTAACTAAAAGAAAAGCTCAAATAGGAAAGACAATTGTGAACTATTTTGGGCTTTGAGATCACTCAGGTGCAGAGAATTCTTGGCCTTGACAGAAAGGAATCAATCTGCCAAACTCCAGAACTGTGGAACATCCGAGAATCATGAGGCTTTCTGGGAGTGGTTGGGTGGTGCCAGTTGTGGATATTAAACTATGGACTTAGTAAAGCCCTAAAAGAAACAAAAAAAGGACAATTGGTGTGGACTCGCAAGTGCCAAACTGCCTTTTGAGAACTGAAAAAGGCATTAATGACA
>NW_024516373.1:0-327 GCF_017590135.1 Pyrgilauda ruficollis | reverse complement strand
GATCCCGGGGGAGCCCCATTCCATCCCTGAATCCCGGGGTGATTCTGGGGTGATTCTGGAGGGATTCTGGGAGGGTTTTGGGGGGATTTGGGATCCCGGTGGAGCCCCATTCCATCCCTGGATCCCGGGGTGGTTTTGGGGGGGTTCTGGGGGGCTTTGGGGTCCCCTGCCAGCCCAGCCCCCGGCCCCGCTGCAGTTCCACTACGACCACAACCGGGCCCAGTTCTACGTGGAGGACGCGACCACGGCCAGCGCCCTGAAGCAGGTGTCGCGCAAAATCACCGACAGGGACAACTACAAGGTGGGCTGGGGTCTGGGGGTGGGACC
>NW_024516372.1:0-327 GCF_017590135.1 Pyrgilauda ruficollis | reverse complement strand
GACACAAAGGGGGGGTTTCTCCCCCTTCCTCCCCTTTTCCCGCCGTTCCGCCCCCGACGGAAGTGGCGCCGCGCGCGCGCGGTGACGTCGCCGCGCCTGTCCCCGCCCCTCGCCTTCCCGCCATGATCCGCGCGGGGGCGGCCGCCCTGAGGGCCTGGAGCCGGGGCCGGGGCTGGGCCGCGGTAAGAGCGGGCCGGGAGCGGGGCCGGGAGCGGGGCTGGGAGCAGGGGAGAGCGGGCCGGGAGCGGGGCTGGGCCGGGGGAGAACGGGCGGGGAGCGGGGCCGGGAGCGGGATGGGAACGGGGCGAAGCGGGCGGGGCAGGGCCG
>NW_024516371.1:0-327 GCF_017590135.1 Pyrgilauda ruficollis | reverse complement strand
AAAAAAAAAAATTGAAGCACAGTGATGAAATACTCTTCTTGTGTGGTTGCCACTCTCTGTCTGCACTCCTGAACTGTTTTTGCTGATCACCCCTGAATCTTCTCATGCCATGAACAAAGATAAGAAATGGGCCCACAAGAAGGTCAGAAGTTAGGCAGGTCCAAGTGTAAGGTACTGCACGTGGATGGGGGCAATCTCAGGCACGAGCACACGCTGGAGATAACTCATCAAGGGCATCCCTGAGGGGAAGCACTGGGGGGTTCTTGTGGATGAAAACCTGGACATGCACAACCCAGCAGTTGCATTTGCAGCCCAGGCTGACCCTGT
>NW_024516370.1:0-327 GCF_017590135.1 Pyrgilauda ruficollis | reverse complement strand
AAAAAAAAATACAATGGATATGGGATTTAACAGGAAAAAGAATCATCATTAGGCAAAGATGTGGGCTGTAGGAAACCAAAGAAACATTGAGAGATGCTTTTTATCCTGGAATAGCTTGGCTTTGTGACCTGCTTGCTAAAGGGTAGAGTCTTTCTCATGAAACTGTAAGTACTAAAGGAGATAAACTCTCTTCCCTTGATCAATGGATTTGAAAATTCACCATCAGGGATTTTACAGCAACAGATGGCACATCTGTCTCTGAGTTTCCTTGTTATTTTTCTGCCCTGTAAGAACATCATGATGGATTTGCACCTACATGTTTTGTAC
>NW_024516369.1:0-327 GCF_017590135.1 Pyrgilauda ruficollis | reverse complement strand
CAACATCAGCATTGTGGTGTCTTGATCCTCTCAAGGCCTTTAGCACCTAATACTGGTCAGCACCAATATGCCAAGGATATCAAGGATATCATCCCTGCTGGTGGGTTTCCAGCCAGCTGCTTTGGGATCTCAGTCTGGGTTCAAGACTTAGCTCCTGTTACCCCTGTGATGAAGAGGAGGACGTGGTGAGCAGCTCCCCACCCCAGCACACTTTTGCTAGACAAGGTCTCCAGGGAAATGCAGGAAGGACTCCTGCAGTTCTTGAAGTAAAATGAACTAAAAGGCAAAATCCTGTTGATACCTTGTGCAGGCTGCCCTAGAACAGAG
>NW_024516368.1:0-327 GCF_017590135.1 Pyrgilauda ruficollis | reverse complement strand
TTTTTTTAACAAAAAGTTGTCTCTTTTTAAATGACCATTGGAAGTAATGATCTTGTGATATGGGTGAAGTTGTATTGAGTACCTTAGATGATGAATGATGATATATTGTATCCTATTGCATAGTTCCTGAAGAGGAATAATGTTAGTTTGTCTATAGGAAGGGTATTGGCTTGGATATTTGTTTCCTTTTCACATTATAAAAACAAAAAATATGCAGATTGGATGTCCATGGTTCACATAAAAAGATGTGCTTCATTTTCTGTTATTCATTCATTAAGTGTTATAGATATTATTTACCAAAAAAATCCTTGTCCACGGATGAACTTT
>NW_024516367.1:0-327 GCF_017590135.1 Pyrgilauda ruficollis | reverse complement strand
TTAAAAAAGCCAAATTTTGGCACAAAATATGTGAGTTTTAGAGGGAAAAAGTGAATTTTAGGGGATTAAAAACCCAAATTTTGATGATAAAAAGCCCAAATTTTATTGGCTAAAAAAAGCCAAATTTGGGGGAAAAAAAGTGAATTTTAGGGGACTCAAAAAGCCAAATTTTGGAGGAAAAAGTGAATTTTAGGGGATTTAAAAACCCAAATTTTATTGGGTAAAAAAAGGAGAAATTTTGGGGGGAAAAAGTGAATTTTCGGGGATTAAAAAACCCAAATTTCATGGGGTAAAAAAGAGACAAATTTTGGAGGAAAAAGTGAATTT
>NW_024516366.1:0-327 GCF_017590135.1 Pyrgilauda ruficollis | reverse complement strand
AGGTGGGCACAGGTGGGCTCAGGTGGGGTCGGGTGGGCTCAGGTGAGTTCAGGTGAGCTTAGATGAGCTCAGGTGAGCTCAGGTGTGCACAGGTGGGCTCAGGTGGGCTCAGGTGAGCTCAGGTGACTCAGAGGAATGGGACACGTGGGGACAGAGAGATGGGACAGCTGGGCCCAGGGGGACTGTGTGACTCAGGCCCGGGTGACCCCACCTGCCCAGGTGACCCCTCACCTGTGTGAGGCAGGTACCAGTGACAGCCACAATGACAGCCACCATCCTACCCAGGGAAATCCCCCTTGTCCCCACGTCCCACCCGCCCAGGTGAGC
>NW_024516365.1:0-4231 GCF_017590135.1 Pyrgilauda ruficollis | reverse complement strand
TTATGGAATTTTTTTATGAGGGAAAAAGCTTCATGAGGAAAAAAATCCCATTAATTTTCAATATTTTATGGATTTTTTTAATGAGGGAAAAATCTCATTAATTTCCATAAATTTGCGTAATTTTAATGAGGAAAATATCTCATTAATTTTCCATATATTTGGAAATTTGTAATGAGAAAAAAATTCCATTGATTTCCAGAAATTTGTGGATTTTTAATGAGGTAAAAATCACATTAATTTTGGATAAATTTGGGGATTTTAATGAGGTAAAAAGCCCCTTAATTTGCATAAATTTGGGAATTTTTATGATTTTAATGAGGAAAAATCAAAATAATTTTCATATTTTTGGAGGATTTAAATGAGGGGGAAAATCCTTTTAATTTTCCATAAATTTGGGAATTTTTAAATGAGGAAAAATCAAAATAATTTCCATAAATGAGGGAAAAAATCTCATTAATTTTCGATAAATTTGGGATTTTTTATGAGGAAAAATTCCATTAATTTTCAATATTTTATGGAATTTTTTATGAGGGAAAAATCCCATTAATTTCCATAAATTTGCGTAATTTTAATGAGGAAAAAAATCCCATTAATTTTCAATATTTTATGGAATTTTTTATGAGGGAAAAATCTCATTAATTTTCATAAATTTGCGTAATTTTAATGAGGAAAAAAATCCCATTAATTTTCAATATTTTATGGAATTTTTTTATGAGGGAAAAAGCTCATTAATTTACATAAATTTGCATAATTTTAATGAGGAAAAAATCTCATTAATTTTCAATATTTTATGGAATTTTTAATGAGGGAAAAATCCCATTAATTTCCATAAATTTGCATAATTTTAATGAGGAAAAAAATCTCATTAATTTTCCATATATTTGGAAATTTGTAATGAGAAAAAAATTCCATTGATTTCCAGAAATTTGTGGATTTTTAATGAGGGAAAAATCACATTAATTTTGGATAAATTTGGGGATTTTAATGAGGTAAAAAGCCCCTTAATTTGCATAAATTTGGGAATTTTTATAAGGAAAAATCAAAATAATTTTCCTATTTTTGGGGGATTTAAATGAGGGGAAAAATCCCTTTAATTTTCCATAAATTTGGGAATTTTTAAATGAGGAAAAATCAAAATAATTTCCTTAAATGAGGGAAAAAAATCTCATTAATTTTCGATAAATTTGGGAATTTTTAATGAGGAAAAAATCTCATTAATTTTCAATATTTTATGGAATTTTTTATGAGGAAAAAAATCTCATTAATTTTCGATAAATTTGGAATTTTTAATGAGGAAAAATTCCATTAATTTTCAATAATTTATGGAATTTTTCATGAGGAAAAAAATCCCATTAATTTTCAATATTTTATGGAATTTTTCATGAGGGAAAAATCCCATTAATTTACATAAATTTGCATAATTTTAATGAGGAAAAAATCTCATTAATTTTCCATATATTTGGAAATTTGTAATGAGAAAAAATTCCATTGATTTCCAGAAATTTGTGGATTTTTAATGAGGTAAAAATCACATTAATTTTGGATAAATTTAGGAATTTTAATGAGGTTAAAAGCCCCTTAATTTCCCTAAATTTGGGAATTTTTTAATGAGGAAAACAGGGATGGGAATGGCAGAAATCCAGTTAAATTTGGGGTTTTTTTATGAGGAAAAATCCCATTATTTTTCCATAAATTTGGGGGTTTTTCATGAGGAAACCAAGTGGGAATTTGGGAATGGGGGGGAAAAAATGGCGGGAAAGTGACAGGGACGATCTCAAATTGAGGACAGGGACGATCCCAAGCAATGGAACGCGGACAACTCTTTAGAGTGCCAAAAATGACGCCGAAAGCTGCCAGATAATCCCAGAAGAATGACAGGGACGATCCTAAAGAATTATCCCAAAAAAATTATCCCAAAAATTCCCCCCAAACCCCACCGGGACCCCAAATCCCTCCCTGAGGGCTCGGCGCTCACCTCAACTTTCCCGCCTCAGCGCCGCCGGAAGTGCGTCATCACGCGGCTCTCGATTCCGTACACCAACATGGCGGCGCGCTGCTTGCTCCTCTTCCCCGCTTACTCCCGGCAGCCCGCGCGGTTCCGTACGGCAACATGGCGGCGGCGCTGGTGCAGTACGTGGTGCTCCGCGGGGATCTGGCGCGGCCTCCCCGCTCGTGGCCGCTCGGCGCCGTGGTGGCTCAGGGCTGTCACGCCGCGCTGGCGGCCGTTCACGGTTACCGGGAGCATCCCGACACCGGCGCGTACCTGGAGCAGGGCGGCGCCATGACAACCGTGGTGCTGGAGGTACGGGCGGCGCCGCGGGGCATGACGGGAACTCCGCGCTGAGGGGAGAGCCGCCGCCATGTTGGGGGGGGCGGAGGCGGCGTGAGGGAAATCGGGAATTTTGGGGGAAAATCGGGTTTTTTTTTTTAAATTGGGAAATTTTTTGGGATGTTCTGGAGTTGAGGGAGGTGGGAATGATCAGTTTGGGGGTGCTGAGGGGATTTTTAGCTCGCTGAAAGGAGGGGGAAGCCCGGGGAGGGGTTGGGCTGTGCTGGCGGCTGGGAAGGGCGAGAGGAGGAGCCGGAATCCCTGGGGAAATTTAATTGGATTTTGGGAATAATTCCTTCTTGGAATTGGGAATAATTCCTCATGGAATACCCAGGGCAGTGCTAGAACCCCAAAAATCCCGAAGAGATTTCAAATCCGTGTGGATTTAGGGAGACAAAACTCACCGTGAACGCTTGGATTCCCAAAGCTTTTTCCAACCCTAAAAATCCCCAAAAAATTGTCTGTTTTCATATTTCAATCCCACAATCAAAAAAAAAAAAAAAAAGCTGGAAATCAGGAATATGAAAGAAAAATAAACAACTTAAATCCCACTATGGAAATGAGAAGCTCAGCTTTGGGATTTGGGAAGAATTTTGGAATTAATTCCCAATTTTTTTTTTTTTTATTTAATTGTAGGCTCCGGATGAAAATTCCCTGCTGGATTTGGCGAAGTTACTGAAGGAAAAAGGTGTTGAGCACAAGGTTTGGGTGGAAAATCCCGAGGGAATTGCCACGTGCCTGGCGCTCCGGCCTTATCCCAAAAACCTGGTGCAGCCTCACCTCAGGAATTTCAAACTCCTCAAATGATTCCATCTCCCATTTCCCAGGTTTTCTCCTCTCCAGATCCTGGAATTTTGGGATCGAGTTCCGTTTGGGGATGGTGGGATTTGGTGGTTTTAAAGTGGTTTTTATTCCACCTGCTGATGGAAGTTTTGTGGTTTTGTTTGGGTGTGGTGAGGGGGAGTTTCTGAGGGGAAAAAGGGGGAAAAGGAGGGAAAATGGGGGGGGAAAGAAGGTAAAGAGTTAAAAATGAAAAGGGGAAAAAAGGAGGAAAATGAGGGGAAAAATGAGGGGAAAAAGGAGGAAAATGGGAGGGAAATGGGGAAAATGGAGGGAAAAAGGGAAAGGAAGGGAGGGAAAATGGGGGGAGAAAGAAGGAAAAGAGATGAAAAGGGGAAAAAAAGGAGGAAAATGAGGGGGAAATGAGAAAAAAGGGGAAAAATGAGGGAAATGGGAGAGAAACGGGGGGAAAAGGAGGGAAATGGAGGGGAAAAGGGGGAAAAAGGGAAAGAAAGGGAGGGAAAATGGGGGGAAAAGAAGGAAAAGAGTTAAAAATGAAAAGGGAAAAAAAGGAGGAAAATGAGGGGGAAAATGAGGAAAAAGAAAAGAGGAAAATGGGAGGGAAAGGGGGAAAATGGAGGGAAAAAGGGGAAAAAGGGAAAGTAAGGGAGGGGAAAATGAGGAGAGAAAGAAGGAAAAGAGTTAAAATGAAAAGGGAAAAAAGGAGGAAAATGACGAAAATGGGAGGGAAACGGGGGAAAAATGAGGGAAATGGAGGGAAAAAGGGAAAGAAAGGGAGGGGAAATGGGGGAGAAAGAAGGAAAAGAGTTAAAAATGAAAAGGGAAAAAAAGGAGGAAACTGAGGGGAAAAATGAGAAAAAAGGGGGAAAATGAGGGGAAAAATGAGGAAAATGGGAGGGAAACGGGGGGAAAGGAGGGAAAGGGAGGGGAAAAGGGGGGAAAAGGGAAAGAAAGGGGGGGAAAATGGGGGAGAAAGAAGGAAAAGAGTTAAAAATGAAAAGGGAAATAAAGGAGGAAAATGGAGGGGGAAATTAGGAAAAAAAAGGAGGAAAATGGGAGGGAAATGGGGGGAAAAGGAGGAAAATGGAGAGAAAAAGGGAA
>NW_024516364.1:0-327 GCF_017590135.1 Pyrgilauda ruficollis | reverse complement strand
CCCCTTTACAAAGGGATGCATGCTGAGTCTTCATCATCTTGCCACTAAACACAACCATTTTAGTGTGGCTGTGCAGCTAAGTAAGCCCCACAACTGCTATATTTCTTGAGCAGAGCAGATTATGTGTCTGTTTGAGGATCAGAGAGATGGTAAAACAAACCCAAGTCAAAGACTCCCTGCAGCTCTCCATATGCCCCATCCAATAAGAAAGAGGAAATTTATTTGGGATTAGTCTGTATAAATTAAATATCCTCTGCATTGAATGAGTTAAAGATCAGGATTGGCAATTACCTGTCAAAAAGGATAGTCTATATTCCAACAGACTCT
>NW_024516363.1:0-327 GCF_017590135.1 Pyrgilauda ruficollis | reverse complement strand
TTTTTTTTTTTTTAATTGTGTAGAACATCTATCTCATTTTTGCCCAAACTGTACCATTGAGGAGAAGGGGAACCTTGGGTAGACCTTGGCTATGGAGTTTCTCATGGAGTTGGTGCTCTGTGGAGCACTTGATGGCCTGAACAGCCATACCCCTTTTTTTGGCTGTGCCTCTTCAGCATCCTGAAGAAAAAGGACAAGATCTTTCTTCTTGAGAGACCCCACCTGGACCTCTGGCACCCCAAGAGAAGAGAGATGTTGACCACTTCAAGCAAGTCCAGAGAAGGCCACTAAGCTGATCAAAGGGCTGGAGAACCTCTGCTCTGGAGC
>NW_024516362.1:0-327 GCF_017590135.1 Pyrgilauda ruficollis | reverse complement strand
TGGCTGTGGGTATGAGACAAGATCTGGTCCCCATTAGTCAGTGATGCCAAATACCCCAGCTGGGGTACCCTGTTTTGGCACTCACAGATGAGTCACCCCTCCCAAAGGCAACAGTTTCCACGGCTCTTTGCTCACCTCTATCCTTCCCATTTCACCCACAGGCTGTGACGTGCAGCTGCTTCCTCCCGCTGTATTTTGGGTTTTTCCCTCCAACGTTCCGTGGGGTGGTGAGTAGCTTTGTGGCCTGGAGACCCTGTCACAGCTCAGGCCCAGGGCCCCTCCAGCCTCTGTCCTTTGTCCAGCGGTGGCATTAAGGATGTTTCTACC
>NW_024516361.1:0-327 GCF_017590135.1 Pyrgilauda ruficollis | reverse complement strand
AAAAATATATATAATATATATACTATAAAATATATATACTATAAAATATAATAGAAATATTATACTATTATTATAATATAATAATATATATAGTAGTATTGTACTAAAATAATATATAATACTAAAATTTTATTATAAAATAGATTATATTATTATATAATATATAATGTATTAATGTAGTATATATTAATCGATTCATATATTAATACATTAAACGATATATTAAAAATAAATATATTAATACATTTAGCAAAGAACTACTAGTATTTTAAATATAATACAGCCTCCAGCCTCTGTTCTAGGCAGCCTGTTTGGGCAGCAAGGGAG
>NW_024516360.1:0-327 GCF_017590135.1 Pyrgilauda ruficollis | reverse complement strand
TTCTTTCTGCAACGGCGGCGACCTGGTTCAGAGATATCAGCACGGCGACCACATGTTTCTGGGTCTCTCGGGCAAGTAACAGACGCTTACACCAACGTGGTGGACAGTTACAAGCGTTTATTATCTCAAAGCGTGGGGTTTAAATACTATGGGGTTCTTCACTACGTCAGAGGGTCTTGAAACACTTCCTGAGTTAGTAGGGAGAGTGGAAAAGTACTAGCACGTTGTGTTAGTGGGGGTTACATTCTGGGGGTGATAGCTTATCTTGGGGGGCCGGGAGAGAAACGAGTCCTGTGGCCTGTCCGTTACAGCCCGATATCTTCCGAG
>NW_024516359.1:0-327 GCF_017590135.1 Pyrgilauda ruficollis | reverse complement strand
GTTCCCAGCCCTGGACTCGCTCCAGCCCCTCAGGGTCTCTCCTGGCAGTGGGGTCCAAGGGGACCCCAGGATTTGAGGGGTCTCAGCAGAGCCCAGCACAGGGGCCATACCCTGGTCCTGCTCCTCACAACTTCAGCCACAATTTGTAGTTAATCCCAAGGAATTCCCTCCCTTGCCCATTCCAGCTCCAGGATGGAGCATTGCCACACCCACCCACTGATCCCTTACCTGTTGTAGGGACCCAGGAGCATCCAAACCCCTGCTCATGGAATCTGGGAGAACCTGGGAGCACCGACCTGGATCAGTGCCTGAGGGGTTTCTGCATCA
>NW_024516358.1:0-327 GCF_017590135.1 Pyrgilauda ruficollis | reverse complement strand
GAGGGACAGGTGAGGGACAGGGGACAGAGAAGGGACAGGTGAGTGACAAGGGACAGATGAGCGACAGGTGAGGGACGGGACAGGTGAGGGACATGGGAGAGACACGTGAGACACGGGAGGGACAGGTGAGGGACAGAGGGAACAAGTGAGGGACAGGGGACAGGTGAGGGACATGGGAGAGACAGGGGAGGGACAAGTGAGGGACAGGGGGAACAGGTGAGACAGGTGGGGACAGGAGGGACAAGTGAACACACCTGAAGATTAGGGGGGATTCCCAGGGGTTTGGGGTGGGATTTGGGGGGTGGGGTTTGGGATTTCCAAGGGTTT
>NW_024516357.1:0-327 GCF_017590135.1 Pyrgilauda ruficollis | reverse complement strand
CCCCCAAAAATCCAGAAATTCCCCCTAATACACTCAGACATTCCCCCCGGAATCCCGATCCTTTCCCAAAACAATCCAGCCCCAAGCCCCCCTCACCCCTCTCACCCCCCAAGCCCCAAAATGCCCCAATGCCCAGAGCCCGCCCGCAATCCCCGCAATCCCCGGGATGCCGGGATTGCCCCGGATCTCACTGGGGGCAGAGCATGGAGAGCATCAGCTCCTTGGGCTCCTCAGGGAGCTGGGGCAGGAGCAGGATGTGCTTCGGGGCTTTTCCCACAGCTGGGGAAACGGGAGGAAAACCCCAAAATCAGCAACAAATCTGCCCCA
>NW_024516356.1:0-327 GCF_017590135.1 Pyrgilauda ruficollis | reverse complement strand
GATATATTTTCTATATTTACAAATATTCATCTAATTATTATTATATTTTATATGATCGATATAAAAATTATTAATAATTACATTAATTATAATTAGAAGTATTATTATTATTAGCATTATTAGTATTATTATTTTTTGATATTTACAAATATTCACATAATTATTATTACAATTATTTATAACAAGAAAATTAAATTATTATTACTGTTACTAAATCACATAATTATTAATTTATATTGTAATTATATTTAATCTATTTCCAAATATTTGATATTTATTATGATAATAATATAGAATATTAAAATTATTACTATTACTATTATTATT
>NW_024516355.1:0-327 GCF_017590135.1 Pyrgilauda ruficollis | reverse complement strand
GGGGCTGGGACCGCCCAGCTGCTGTGGACACACCCCTGTATAAGTAGCCACGCCCATGGAGCTGTAGCACCGCCCCCAGACCCATGGCCCCGCCCCCTGCAGGGTGGGTGTGGTATGGGTGTGGCCGGGGGGACTGAGGGACCCTCGGGTGTCCCCCCCACCCCCGGGGTCTCACTGGGGTCTCTCTGCCCCCCCGGCGGTCTCAGACGTGGACGAGTGCCGGGGGGGGGTCCCGTGCCAGCACCGCTGCCAGAACCTCCCGGGGGGCTTCAGCTGCCTCTGCCCCCCCGGCTACACCGAGGAGGGGGGGCTCTGCCGGGGTAGGGG
>NW_024516354.1:0-4236 GCF_017590135.1 Pyrgilauda ruficollis | reverse complement strand
TTGGGGACATTGGAGACACTGGGGACACTACGGGGACATTGGGGACAGTGGGGACATTGGGGACACTGGGGACAATGATGGGACTGGGGACATTGGGGCAATGGGGGACCTGAGACAAAGGGGACACTGGGGACACTGGGGACATTGGGGACAGCGAGGGGGACAATGGGGACACCATTGGGGACAATAGGGACAGCGTTGGGGACAGTGTTGGGGACAACAGGGACATTGGGGACAGTGGGGAGAGCAAGGGGGACATTGGGGACAGTGGGGACATTGGGGTCAATGGGAGACAGTGGGGACATTGAGGACACTGGGGACACTGGGGACATTGGGGACACTGGGGACACACCTGGGACATTGGGGACACCACTGGGGACAAGGGGGACAGTGGGGGGATTTGGGACACCACGGGGACATTGGGGACTTTGGGGACAACGAGGGGACTGGGGACATTGGGGTCAATGGGGGACCTGGGACAAAGGGGTCACTGAGGAGATTGGGGACACCACGGGGACATTGGGGACATCGGGGTCACAGGGACATGGGGACCCTCACACCTGACCACACCTGACCCCCACTCACCTGCCCAGCCCCTGACCACACCTGCTTTAACCCCACCTTTAGCCACACCCCGCCACACCTGAGTGCACCTGCACACGCCTGTGCACACCTGGGCACACCTGGGCACACCTGGGGGGGCACAGCGAGGGAGGGATCAGGGACTGAACTGAGACTGAACCACCCTGGGGGTCCTGGCCTATCCTGGGGGTCCTGGCTGATGGTGGGCAGCACCGCGCACATCATCCTGGCACCTGCACACACCTGGGCACACCTGGAGGCACCTGGGGGGGCACAGCGAGGGAGAGATCAGGAACTGAACTGAGACTGAACCACTCTGGGGGTCCTGAACCACTCTGGGGGTCCTCGCCTATCCTGGGGGTCCTGGCTGATAGTGGGCAGCACCTCGCACATCATCCTGGCACCTGCACACACCTGGGCACACCTGGGCACACCTGGAGGCACCTGGGGGGGCACAGCGAGGGAGAGATCAGGAACTGATGGAGGCACCTGGAACTCGGGGGGTCCTGAACCACTCGGGGGGTCCTGGCTGGGGGTGGGCACCACTTTGCACATCGTCCTGGCACCTGGGCACACCTGGGCACACCTGGAGGCACCTGGGGGGGGCACAGAGTGGGAGAGAGATCCGGGACTGATCAAAGCCTGAACCACTCGGGGGGTCCCGGCCTATCCTGGGGGTCTTGGCTGATGATGGGCAGCACCTCCCACATCATCCTGGCACCTGCATGCAGCTGGGCACACCTGGGCACACCTGGGCACACCTGGCTGAGGGGATACGGGATCAGTACCCAGGGCTGCTCCTGTCCTGACCCATTTTGGGGGTCCTGACCCCACTCTGGGGGTGGGCAGCACCTCCCACGTCATCGTGGGCTCACCTGGGGACACCTGGGCACACCTGGGCACACCTGGGCACACCTGGGCACACCTGGCTGAAGGGATATGGGGTCATTGCCCAGGACTGCTCCAGTCCTGACCCATTTTGGGGGTCCTGACTTATCCTGGGAGTGGGCAGCACCTCACACCTCGTCCTGGGCACACCTGGGCCCCTCCCACACCCAGTTAAGCCCCTCCCCTCTCACCTGGGGCAGGGCGCAGTTGAGCTGGCGCTGCAGCAGGTCCCGCTCGTGCGCCAGGTGTGCACAGGTACACCATGCTCAGCCCCTGACCACACCTGCTTTAACCCCTCCCACAATCCCACCACACCCAGTTAAGCCCCTCCCACACCCAGTTTAGCCCCTCCCACACCCAGTTAAGCCCCGCCCCTCTCACCTGGGGCAGGGCGCAGTTGAGCTGGCGCTGCAGCAGGTCCCGCTCGTGCGCCAGGTCGCGCAGCCGCAGGTGCGCCGTGTTCAGCCCCTCCTGCGTGTCCCGCAGCGTCTCCAGCAGCCGCTCGCGCTCCCGCAGCATCTGCACCATCAGCTGCTCCAGCCCCGGCTCCTCGGCCGCGCCCGAGCCCCGCCGCGGGTCCTCGCTGATGGTGGGCAGCACCTCGCACATCATCCTGGCACCTGTGTGTGCCCGGGCACACCTGGGCACAGCTGGGCACACCTGGGGGGGCACAGAGTGGGAGAGATCAGGGACTGAACCGAGACTGGGTCCTCTGAGGGTCCTGAACCACTCGGGGGGTCCTGAACCACTCTGGGGGTGGGCAGCACCTCGCACATCATCCTGGGGGCACCTGGGCACACCTGGGCACACCTGGGGGGGCACGGAGTGGGAGAGATCAGGGACTGAACCGAGACTGGGTCCTTTGGGGGTCCTGGCCTATCCTGGGGGTCCTGGCTGATGGTGGGCAGCACCTCGCACATCATCCTGACACCTGAGTGCACCTGCACACGCCTGTGCACACCTGGGCACACCTGGGCACACCTGGGGGGGCACAGCGAGGGAGGGATCAGGGACTGAACTGAGACTGAACCACCCTGGGGGTCCTGGCCTATCCTGGGGGTCCTGGCTGATGGTGGGCAGCACCGCGCACATCATCCTGGCACCTGCACACACCTGGGCACACCTGGAGGCACCTGGGGGGGCACAGCGAGGGAGAGATCAGGAACTGAACTGAGACTGAACCACTCTGGGGGTCCTGAACCACTCTGGGGGTCCTCGCCTATCCTGGGGGTCCTGGCTGATAGTGGGCAGCACCTCGCACATCATCCTGGCACCTGCACACACCTGGGCACACCTGGAGGCACCTGGGGGGGGCGAGGGAGAGATCAGGAACTGAACTGAGACTGAACCACTCTGGGGGTCCTGAACCACTCTGGGGGTCCTCGCCTATCCTGGGGGTCCTGGCTGATAGTGGGCAGCACCTCGCACATCATCCTGGCACCTGCACACACCTGGGCACACCTGGGCACACCTGGAGGCACCTGGGGGGGGCGAGGGAGAGATCAGGAACTGAACTGAGACTGAACCACTCTGGGGGTCCTGAACCACTCTGGGGGTCCTCGCCTATCCTGGGGGTCCTGGCTGATAGTGGGCAGCACCTCGCACATCATCCTGGCACCTGCACACACCTGGGCACACCTGGGCACACCAAGTTTGGGGGGTTCCCAGGGATTTGGGGTGGGTTGGGGGGGGGATCTGGGGGATTCCCAGGATTTGGGGTGGGGTCTGGGGGTTCCCAGGGTTTGGGGTAGGATTTAGGGGTTCCCAGGGATTTGGGAGTGCCCAGGGTTTGGGGTGGGGTTTGGGATGGGATTTGGGGGTTCCCAGGGATTTGGGGGTGCCCAGGGATTTGGGAGTGCCCAGGGTTTGGGATGGGGTTTGGGATGGGGTTTGGAGTTGGGTTTGGGATGGGGGGTTTGGGATGGGGGTGCAGGGTTTGGGATGGGGTTTGGGATGGGGTTTGGGTTTGGGTTTGGGATGGGGGGTTTGGGTTTGGGTTTGGGAAGCAGAGTTGGGTTTGGGATGGGGTTTGGGATGGGGGTGCAGGGTTTGGGAAGGGGGTTTGGGATGAAGTTTGGGTTTGGGTTTGGGATGGGGGGTTTGGGATGGGGTTTGGGTTTGGGTTTGGGTTTGGGATGGGGGTTTGGGTTTGGGAAGCGGAGTTGGGTTTGGGATGGGGGGTTTGGGATGGGGGTGCAGGGTTTGGGATGGGGTTTGGGATGGGGTTTGGGTTTGGGTTTGGGATGGGGGATTTAGGATGGGGTTTGGGATCGGGATGGAGTTTGGGATGGAGTTTGGGTTTGGGATGAGGTTTGGGATGGGGATGGGGGTTTTGGGATGGAGTTTGGGATGGGGGATTTAGGATGGGGTTTGGGATTGGGATGGGGTTTGGGATGGGGGGTCCAGGATGGGGTTTGGGTTTGGGATGGGGGTGCAGGGTTTGGGATGAGGTTTGGGATGGGGTTTGGGGTGGGGATGGCGGGGCCAGGACTGGGATGGGATGGGATGGGATGGGATGGGATGGGATGGCGTGTTTGGGATGCGGATTTGGGATTCGGGATGGGGATGCCGGATTTGGGATTGGCAGTTTGGGTTTGGGGATGGCGGGGCCGCGATTGGGGTTGGGATGCCAGAGGTGGGATGGGGGTGGCGGGGATGGGGTCGGGATGGAGATGCCAGGTTTGGGATGCAGATTTGGGATTTGGGATACGGATGCCAGGTTTGGGATGGAGATGCCGGGTTTGGGATGCGGATTTGGGATTCGGG
>NW_024516353.1:0-327 GCF_017590135.1 Pyrgilauda ruficollis | reverse complement strand
CAGAGGGGACAGGGACAGGAGCGGGACCCCGGGCGCTCCCGCGCTGCCGGCGGCCCCGGGCCTGGCTGGAGCTGTCCCGGTGACCTCATCGGCCGTGGCTGGCCCGGTGCCCGCCGCCTGCCGGGGACGGTGGCTCCGGTGCCACGTGGCCGGGTCGTGGCGCTGCCAGCACCCGCCTCGCACCCTCTGCCACCCCCGTGGCGGGGCAGGGGGGGGTCCCGGGGGTCCCCTGGGGGAGGGTTGTACCCCAAAACCTTGCTGCGAGGGGCTGCAAACCCCAAGAACCCCCCAGGAGGGAGGGGATGAGGGTTTGGGGGGGGGGGGGGA
>NW_024516352.1:0-328 GCF_017590135.1 Pyrgilauda ruficollis | reverse complement strand
GGCGGGGCTGGCGGCCGCGGAGGGCAGGTGGCCGGGCCGGTCGGCGCCGCCCGCCGCCGCGTAGAGGCTCATGGCCTGCATGTTGCAGTGGTAGGTGCCGGCGGCGGCGCCGGCGGCCGCCTGGCCGCAGGGCGAGCCGTAGACGGAGCTGTGTCCCGGCGAGTATCCCCCGAGGGACAGGGCGGGCGGGATGCCGGTGCGCGGGGCCGCGGCGGCAGGGGCCAGGAGGCCGGCGCCTAGCTCGGAGGCGGCCTGCGGCGAGCCCCGCAGCGAGGTCATGATGTTGTCCACGCTGAAGCCCGGGCCGTGGTGGTGGGGCGGCGGCGGG
>NW_024516351.1:0-328 GCF_017590135.1 Pyrgilauda ruficollis | reverse complement strand
ACAGACACAGAGCCATGGTTCTCAGCTTCATGAGGAGAAAGAGATAAAATAAACTTGAAAGCCTCTGGGCAAAATCTTTTTGATTACAGCCTAAGTGCTTAAGTGACAGAGCCAGGTTCCTTTACTTGCAGAGAATACCTTGTGACATCCAGCAGCAGCGATGCAGCAGGAATCAGGGAGGATGCTCAGTGAGTGTGATGCTGACAGTGTTATCCAACATAGGAGCCAGATTCAAGCATTTTTGTAAACAAATTTTTCAGGACTTGACTTTCCATGGTCAACAGGAGGATTTCACAGATATCACAGATGTAGGGACTCATTCTTAAAA
>NW_024516350.1:0-328 GCF_017590135.1 Pyrgilauda ruficollis | reverse complement strand
TCAGTCATTTCTTCTCGAGGCTGAACAGGCTCAGATCCCTCAGCACTTCCTTGTAAGAGAGATGTTTCAGTCCCTTAATTGTCTTTGTCACCTGCTCCAGAAGCAGCTGGATGCACAGTCTTCTAGATTTAAACATGCATAGACCAGCCAACAAAAGACCTGGCAAGATTTTTGTCATATCATAATATGACCATGCCCAACCTATGCCTGTGCAAGGGGAGTCTGGTGAGTGCATCACATGAGTGAAAGTGTAAAGACAGTAGATTTGGGTGGCAGGTAGGCCCCAAACCTCAGGAAAGAGATCACAGAATCACTAGGTTGGAAGAGA
>NW_024516349.1:0-328 GCF_017590135.1 Pyrgilauda ruficollis | reverse complement strand
CCCCCCCTGCCCAGGGCTGCTCTCAGGGGGTTCCTGTTCCTGCTGCACTGGGTGATCTCCGGGAATCTCTCCAAGGACAGCAGTGGCAGCATTTGCAGGGCAGGGGAGCCCCTGGGTGCTCCTGGCATTGCTCAGGTGTGCACAGGGACAATCCCTGTGCCCCAGGGAATGCAGGAGAGGGGAGCAGCACACCTGAGCAGGTGGGGCAGTGCAGGGAAGATCCTTTTTCTTTCTCTTTTTGAATTTATCTTCCCAGTCCGATCCCAGTGCCTCTGGTCCCCTGCCCAGTGCCCCCAGTCCCTCCCTAGTGTGCCCCAGTGACCCCAGA
>NW_024516348.1:0-328 GCF_017590135.1 Pyrgilauda ruficollis | reverse complement strand
CCCCCCCCGTGTGTGTGTGTTCCCCCCCAGGGCCTGCCTGGGGCTGCCCCCCCAGAACCACATGCTGCTGGAGCACAAGATGCAGCGGCCGGCGCCGAGCCCCAAGCGCGCCTGTC
Organism: Pyrgilauda ruficollis; assembly: GCF_017590135.1. Lineage (NCBI taxonomy): Eukaryota > Metazoa > Chordata > Aves > Passeriformes > Passeridae > Pyrgilauda > Pyrgilauda ruficollis. The sequence goes on along the minus strand of NW_024516348.1, from coordinate 212 downwards.
CCGGGGGGGCCACCTGTCCCCTGGTCCCCAAGAAGAGCCCGGTGGCAGCGCCCGCCCAGCTCAACGGGCACCCCTGTGCCCCCCGGCCGGGGCCCCCCCGAGCCCCCCTGCACATCGACGGCGCCGACTGACCCCCCCACCCCGCTCCCCGCAGCTTTTTGGGGGGGGCTGGGCTGTGGGTTTGGGGAGGGGGGGTTGTTCACCCCACCCCC
>NW_024516347.1:0-328 GCF_017590135.1 Pyrgilauda ruficollis | reverse complement strand
CGTTTTTCTCCCCAAATCCAACCCCAAGTTCCCATTTTTATCTGACCCCAAATTCCCATTTTTCTCCCCAAATCCAACCCCAAATTCCTGTTTTTCTCTGACCCCAAACTCCCGTTTTTCTCCCCAAATCCGTCCCCAAATTCCCATTTTTATCCGACCCCAAATTCCCATTTTTCTCCCCAAATCCAACCCCAAACTCCCGTTTTTCTCCCCAATTCCCGTTGTCCCGCAGGAGCAGCTGCCGGAGCTGAACGTGCACTTCCGCTCGCAGAGCTTCCTCACCTCCATGTACGCCTCGTCCTGGTTCCTCACGCTCTTCCTCACCACC
>NW_024516346.1:0-328 GCF_017590135.1 Pyrgilauda ruficollis | reverse complement strand
CCCCGCCGCCGCCTCCGCCGCTCCCCCCGTGCCCGGCCGGCGGCGGCGCCCGCCCCATGCGCCGCTGCTGCCCGGCGCTCTGCATCCGCACCGCCATCGACGCCACCGCCATCGACGCCACCGCCGACATCTCCGCGGCCCTCGCCCCCGTCCCCGTCCCGCCTGCCGCCGTGTCCCGCCCGCCGCTGCTGGTGCTGGTGCTGCTGCAGCGCCGCCCCGCGCCGCCCGCCCCCGCGGCCCCGCCGCACAAGATGGCGGCCGGAGGGAGCGGCGGCCCCGGCGGCCTCTCCTCCTCCTGCCCGCAGCCGCCGCCGCCCCCGCCGGGCAA
>NW_024516345.1:0-328 GCF_017590135.1 Pyrgilauda ruficollis | reverse complement strand
TGTCTGCTCCCTGCTCTCGTAGTGTCCACAGAGTGCAGGAACAGCCAGGAGCCCCGTCACACGGGGGCTGAGGCACCATCAGGAGTTGAGGTGCTCCCACTGCTGTTCTGTGTTCCTGGAGCTGCTCTGGGTTCCCCCGGGTGGCCACTGCAGGCAGCTGGGTGTAGGTCCCCCCCAGGCCAGCACTGGGGATCTGAGCCCTTCCCCACGGGCTTGGGCCAGAGCCTCACATCCCTTTGAACTTCCCAAAGAAATATCCCGATGGGTGAGATCCCAGCTGGACTCCACGAACCTCCCTGACTTCCACAGCCGAGGAATGGAAATTCTC
>NW_024516344.1:0-328 GCF_017590135.1 Pyrgilauda ruficollis | reverse complement strand
CTTGGATCAAAGACATCTCAAGTGTGTTCTGCCATTTCTCCATCATCCTCCCTATCCTTCTGTGCCTGCCTTGGCTCCCTTTTCCCATGGATCTGTGCAGTGAATCTCTCTCAGTTCCTTTGGTGACTCTCTCTTCGCTCCACAGAGGGAACCGACTGATCCGAGAGTTCCCCACCGACGCCCTGTTCGACGTGAACTCCATCGTCGCCAACGTTTTGTTGTAAGTCCAGACCACATCCCACTCTCTGAAATCCTTTTCCTTTCTATTCCCACTAAATGCCAGCCCCAGCTTGATGCCTTGTGTCCCATCTGGGTCACCAGAAACTGA
>NW_024516343.1:0-3638 GCF_017590135.1 Pyrgilauda ruficollis | reverse complement strand
TGGCATTTATTCTGCCTGTCTAATTCAAACTTTCAAAATCTGCTCCAGATCAAACTTTCAAATTCTGCTCTCTCAACACAGTTGGAGGACACATGGAACACTGAGGTAAGAGTTTAAACTCAGAAACATCTGTTCTGTATTGACTACTGCTCCTCACGAAGTATAATTCACAGATGTGGTACTGGTTCTATCACCAAAGAGGTATTGGGGACAGACAAAGCTGATACATAGACTCCATCCTCCGAAGGCATGAAAAGACACTTTATTATTAGAAATCTACAGTTCTTATAGAAACAATGGTGGACATAAGACCTGACTGGCCTTTAGGAGTCTTCTCCCACACTATTGGTGAACTATGAATAGCACACTCTGAAGAACCATATGTATAAACAATGGTTACAGAAAGAGATAATAATTGTTTGAATTCTTCTATGTTTCCCACAGCTTCTAAGATCCTATGTCTGTCTCTGTTCAGAGGATGTGTAATTACTACACTGGTTCCACCAACTGGAAGTGGAGACCTGACCTCTCCCAGCACTGCTTCTGATAGCGGCCAGCTCTGCTGCTCCAGATAAATGCCCGCCTTTTACCTCCCCTTCCTCTCCAGCTGCCAAAACCACAGTACTGCTCAGAGAGGGCTTAGGACACTGTTGAAGGTTAGGATGTTTCCTTTTTTTTTTCTTTCTCTCAGGGACTTCTCCCATTTGCTGCCTAAGAGATAGGAATGACAGGTACACAAAAGATGTGACAAGGATAGGGAAGGGGAGGGAAGGGATGCAGCTTTCTCTCAGGGTGCTGCCGCTGGGGGAGTGACTGTAGTGGCAGAGAAGCTCAGCGTTCTTGGGAAGCGTAGAGATACCATGAGCCGTGGCTGGGGGTCAGGAGCTGGGCTCAGCCCTCTTTCTCTGGGGATTAGAGGGCTGATGGCTGTGGTTTGGTGCCGGACTGCTGCTGCCTGAAGGATTTGCTGCCACTGTGGAGTTTTGTCCTTCACTGCTTCTCCTTACCGTGGGTAAGCCTCTGCTAGCAAGAGTGATCATTGAACTGGGACCTTTTCACCTGACCTCACTGGGAGGGACCCTCACCATCTGCTTGGATGCCTCAGGGGAAGCTCGGAACCCGGACCCCCGACCCCTCTCTGGAGGGAGCACTTCCGGGCTGCTTGAGGGAGTCCGGCTGCCGCAGAAATCCCCAGGACATCACACAGGAGAGATGTGAGAGCCAAAGGAAAACCTGAAGCAACATCTTCCCTCCACCTTCTCTCTTGTCCTCGGATCGCCCTGCCCCTGCAGTTTTCTGCCACTAATTCGGGGGTTTTTGCTACACTTTAACATGACACCCCTCATCCAGCTGGATTCCTGCTGCTCCAGCCACGGCTTTGATGTTTTTGCTACACTTTGTTTGCCACCTGGGGTGTAGTTGTCTCTGCTGTTACAGCCTGCTACTCCAAGGTTCCTCCTACAGACCAGCTCGCCACCCGGAGAGGCTCTGAGACCGGCTGCTCCCCGTAACTTTTGCAAGGGGAGCCCCTTCTCCTTCTCTCTTACCACCCAAGCCCCCACTGCCATGTGGAGAGGCGGCTGAGGTGGCGCCACAGCGCCCCCTGCAGCCGCGGGGGAATGATCACAGCTGCCCTTTCTGGCAATGAGCCAACAGCACCCCTGCTGGCTGTGATCACAACTACAACAAAAGGGAAAGCGCCTGCAGCCGAGAAAGGCTATCACTGGACTTCTGATTTTTTGCTTGCTGTTGCTGCTGTTGTTGTTGTTTGTTTGTCTTGTTTTATATACATACATACATACATACATATTAGTAAAGAACTGTCATTCCTTTTTCTATATCTTTGCCTGAAAGCACCATAATTTCAAAGTTACAATAATTTGGGGGGAAGGGGTCATATTTTCCATCCCAGGAAGGTTCCCGCCTTCCTTGGCAGACACCTGCCAATAATTAAAAAAATTATTTTAATCCAAGACAGACACTTCCCAGTAGCATCCAATGCCAGGCTAGGTTATTAGGACAAGATCCATCCCTATGGTTTTCAAATTGCATTTAAAAGAAAAAACACTTTTCTCTCCTAAAAAAGAATAAATGCTGAAAGCAGACTGCAGGACAGCATGGTGTAGATTAAGGAGTCTTTGGGCAGGGGTTTCAGCATTTTTTTCACCATCTATTTAGCCTGCTTGAATCCTCATGAATGAAATTGTGAGGTTCTTACATAGTCCTTGTTTTCTTTGCTCAAATTTCTGAAGCATTTTAACCATACTTAATTCTGAAGGAAGCACAAGATGGCAGCACAATTATCCATGACAAAACTATTGAAAATAAAGGGAAAAAAGAGAGGTTATCTCATTTTCATAAACCTAAGATTGTCTTGTCACGTTGCAATAAATGTGTGTAACACAGATTGTCAGTGTTACATCCTAACATAGCAGTTAGCAAAAGGGTCGCACTTGAAGGAAAGCTCAATACACAAAGTTCATGTGCTATGACTCCTTAGCCTAGAAACAGAGTTGCAGAGAGAGTCTAACAAAAAGTAAATGAACTTATTAGTGGTACCAAGAATGTGAAAGGGAACAATTACTCACTGTTTCTCACAATCCAAGAAGAGAATTACCCAACTTATCAAGCAGTAAATTTGAGAAGAATAAAAAGATATGATTTATCACATAACGCCTATGTAAATTTTGAATTGTGCTGCCTCAGTCCCCAGTACATAAAAGTACCAGGGCTCCAAAGATAATTAGACAAAGTAATGGAAGATAAATTCATCAGAGTGTATCCAAGTCAGAGATTTGACCTCTGCCTTGGCCCTCTGGAACACAGAAAACTGTACTGGGATACACCCATTGCTCTAATTTTGGTATTTGTTCATTAGCATAAGAAGCAAAGTTCAGAATATCAGTGAAATAAAGAAGAAATATGCATCATAAGTTATTTCGTCTCTGTTATTGGTATGTCTAATGAATGAGAAATTTTGGAGTGATTATTTTTTCAAAGAAAACAAAATGCTATTTGAAGGTGCTTGCATTCTCTTTAAAGCAAGGGAAAACAAGAATAAATACTCTTGGGAAAAAGTTTAAAATATTTGTTTAGTAAATGAATTTAAATAGCATCACTCCAATTTAGTACACGACTCAAGTGCATAACATTAATTTTTCTATGATGAGAAATAGCATTAGTGTAGAAGGCATCCTGGTTTTGGAGCTTTGGTACATAATTGTGTCTAAATCATTCATGAAGCCAAACGATTGTTAGTTCTTTTCACACTGATGTTGAGTTTTATGTTTGCTTGGCATTCCACTTGACCACAGCGTAACATCAGTGATGAAAGAGATCAGTTTGGGTTTAATATATGTTATTTGACTGTCAGCATATTATGGAAATATATAAAAGCAGACAAAAATATAATGAATACACTGGCAAAGGTTTGGTTACACAAAGTAATTACTGAGTTTCCTGAATAAAGCATGTATGAAAGAAATTAGATACTTACTAGGTAAAGCCACCTAGAAAATTAGGTGCAAAATCTTATTCTATATTTGATAATCAAACATAATTCAAACCTCTGCATATGTTTGGGATAAAAGCTAGATAATTGCTTTCATAAGGAGATATTCCATTGTGGATGGAAACAA
>NW_024516342.1:0-328 GCF_017590135.1 Pyrgilauda ruficollis | reverse complement strand
TTACTTTGCCTGATTAAATCAATTTAATATGCTTCGATATTGACTGGACATGGAACTATCAGGGAAAACAAAGTGAGTTTCAAAGACTGATTTTAGAAAAAAAAAAAAAGGGTTTCAATGTCCTGGAGTTCACTGGATCTCCAATTTGTACCCTGAAATCCAGAGCACCACTATTGTAATACTCAATCTGGTTTCACACTTTGTCATGTAAACTGTGAACATCTAATGGAGAAGTTAATGGAATAATAAACACAACCCATTTTAAAACAATTTATCAAGCATAACTTTTAAAAAAATATTACCTTTTAGTAGTTCCCATAATTCAGCA
>NW_024516341.1:0-328 GCF_017590135.1 Pyrgilauda ruficollis | reverse complement strand
ACTTAAAAGATAACTTAAAAGAGATTAATACAGCGCTAATTAAAAGACATTAATACAGACTGATTAAAAGACAATAAAATAATTAATAATAAGAAGACAATAAAATAATTAATAATAAGACAGTAAAATAATTAATAATAATACAATAAAATAATTAATAATAATAATAACTTTCCAACATAACACCTATAGTATTCATTTTAATCTCTGCAAAGAGCCAGTCATATAATATATGCATATAATAATATAATCATATTATATTATATATATATAATCAATAAAATAATAATGCATTTTTCACATTATCCCATCCAAGCAGGCATTTTAA
>NW_024516340.1:0-328 GCF_017590135.1 Pyrgilauda ruficollis | reverse complement strand
GGCACACTGCGGCACCCACGGGCACCAAGTGACCGCAGGTACCAGCGCTGGCTGCTCGGTGGGACTGCCAGGGGACAGCCCCGTCCGTGCCTGCCACCTCCGTGCCACCCACTGGTGGCCCTAGGCCGTCACCACACTCATCCTCTGCAGGGAGCAAAAGCTCCAACGTGCCCTTGGGCTGGGGCAGTGCACGGGCAGCAGATGGCTCAAAGGAACCTGAGGGATGTGTGAGTTGTTCCACTGCCCACTGGGGAGTTTTAAATCTGAGCTCTAAGGATGGCAGCCTAAATAAACAACTGTGTTCTGTATTGGTACAGAAACACATCCC
>NW_024516339.1:0-328 GCF_017590135.1 Pyrgilauda ruficollis | reverse complement strand
TTTCTTTTGTATTACTGCATGTATTTTGGGTTTTTTTTCCCTAATAAATCATATTTCTGACTCGGAGCCTCTCACTGCTTTTGCTTTCAAGCCAGAACACACGGTGTGGCAGTGCTGGGGGCACAGACCTGGGCACAGAGCTGCAGGAGGAGCTGCTGGGGCTGGGCCTCGGGCAGGGAGCGCGCTGCCCGCGCCAGCGCCCGCAGCACGGCCGGGTACGAGGCCCTGCGGCGGCAGTCGTAGGCATCCAGGAACTCCAGCTGCTGCCTGGGCGTCCAGAAGTGCCTGATCAGCAGCTGCCGAGGGAAGAAATACCTGGGGAAAGGCA
>NW_024516338.1:0-328 GCF_017590135.1 Pyrgilauda ruficollis | reverse complement strand
TTTTGGGGTAAAAAGGGCAGGTTTGGGATGGGAAAGAGCAATTTCGGGGTGGAAAAGGACAATTTTGGGGTGGAAAAGGACAGTTTTAGGGTGGAAAAGGGGAATTTTGGGGCGCAAAAGGGCAATTTTGGGTTGAAAAAGGGCAGTTTTGGGGTAAAAAGGGCAGGCTTGGGGTGGAAAAAGGAATTTTGGGGTGAAAAAAGGCAATTTTGGGTTGAAAAAGGGCAGTTTTGGGGTAAAAAGGGCAGGTTTGGGGTTGAAAATGACAATTTTGGGGTGAAAAATTACAATTTTGGGGTGAAAAAAGACAGTTTTGGCTCACCTTGGT
>NW_024516337.1:0-328 GCF_017590135.1 Pyrgilauda ruficollis | reverse complement strand
ACTCCTGGACACCCCCAAAACCCCCCAAAGACCCCCCAAAACCCCCCTGTGCTCCCCCAGGTTCGAGATGCCCTTCAACATCTGGTGCGACGGCTGCCAGAACCACATCGGCATGGGTGAGCCACGCCCCCTTTTTGGGGGGTGTGGGGGGGTTTTGGGGGTCCCAAAAAGGTCGGGGGACTCCCCAAATCTGGGGGGGAGTTGGTTTGACCCCCCTGAATCCCCCCAAAAGGTGTCAGGTACAACGCTGAGAAGAAGAAGGTGGGGAATTACTACACCACACCTGTGTACAGGTGAGGCACCTGGGGGGCTTGGGGAGGGGGCTTGG
>NW_024516336.1:0-328 GCF_017590135.1 Pyrgilauda ruficollis | reverse complement strand
TTTTGGGGGAAAAATTCCCATTGGAATCGAGAGAAAAGGGTCAGAAATGGAGGAAAAAATGAGGAAAAAGGGAAGGAAAGGGGGCTGGGTCTGTGGGAATGGGGACTGACGTTGGGAAAAGTGGGAATTTGGGGAATTTTGGGGAATTTTGGGAAGCGTCACCGTTTTTGAAGGCCAGGAACTCGAAGACGCTGTGCACGATGGAGACGACGATGGTGAGAGCCAGCAGGTACGGGTTGGTCTCCAGCAGAGCCACCTGGAAACGGGGAGAAAACGGGGAAAATGGGGAAAAAAAATTCATGGAAAATTGGGGGGAAAAATGGGGGGA
>NW_024516335.1:0-328 GCF_017590135.1 Pyrgilauda ruficollis | reverse complement strand
TCCTTAAAGTCTGTTTGTGCACACTTGTCCAAACTCAGTGCCTGGCACACCAGGCATGACCACAACAGGAGAGCTGAAATCACATCCCCAAGGAGTCTAACAGCCCGTCCAGCTCCTGAATTCTTACTTGGCTTTACTTGCCAAAAAAGTGTTGCTGTTACAAACAACAGCAGCGTTAACGATGAAGTGAGGAAGCAGCCAAGGAGACTATCAAAACACTGCATCCCTCACAAAACACTTTCCCAGGGCTACAAAAGCAAGGGGAGATGAAAGCGGAGCGGGAAGCGGCGCAGGCTCCTGTGGGCAAAGGCGGGAGGAGCTCCTGCTG
>NW_024516334.1:0-328 GCF_017590135.1 Pyrgilauda ruficollis | reverse complement strand
CTTTTTTTTTTTTCCCCTAATGGTCACCAGATTTTCTTTTGAAATGCTTCTGCAGAAAGCATATGCTGCATGCAGAAAGATTGTGCTACTCACCAATAAGAAAAACCCAAACAGTTTTAATATTTTAACATGGGTACTTTAATCTTGATTGTGCTCTGTTTTTATCAAAGGAAAAAGAGAAACCTAATCTTCAAATGTAGTGCTTTACCTGTGTAGTTCTTCATTTTAGCCTAGAAAAATGAGGACACAAAATAGCTGATGGGCTTAAAGCACTTTGGACTATAGGTCTTGCTTTTTTCTTCTGAATTGCATCAAGGTTTTTATCACT
>NW_024516333.1:0-328 GCF_017590135.1 Pyrgilauda ruficollis | reverse complement strand
CGCCCGGAAATGGAAGCCACGCCCCCCCCCACCCCAGAAAAAGGGATTTTCCCGCCTAAAATCCTCCCCCCAAAATGAGGCCACGCCCACTCGGAGACACGCCCGTAATTATTCACAAATTGCTTCGTTTTCCCGCCAAAATTAAGACTCCGCCCACACCTAAAATTCCCAAAAATCCTCCCAAATATAAAAAAAAAAAAAAAGCGTGGCCACGCCCAATATAGCCCCGCCCACAGAACAGGAAGCTCCGCCCCCAAGGGACCTCCCCCTTCCTTTTTTTTCCCAAATCCCCCAAACCTTCAAATCCTCCCAAAATCTCCCCAAAATC
>NW_024516332.1:4032-4252 GCF_017590135.1 Pyrgilauda ruficollis | reverse complement strand
GTCGGCCCTGGACGGGTACCCCGTGTGCATCTTCGCCTACGGGCAGACGGGCAGCGGCAAGACCTTCACCATGGAGGGCCCGGCGCCGCCGGGCGCGCCGGAGTCCCGCGGCATGATCCCGCGCGCCGTGCGCCACCTGTTCGTGGGCGCGCGCGACCTGGCGGGCAAGGGCTGGCAGGTGAGTCCCGGCGGCGGGCGGAGCCGGGCCCGGCGCGGCGCG
>NW_024516332.1:0-3278 GCF_017590135.1 Pyrgilauda ruficollis | reverse complement strand
TCTGGGGGGGGGAATTTGGGGGTTTTGGGGGAAAATTGGGATTTTCCCCAAAATTTGGGGGCGAAATTTGGGGATTTCGGGTGAAAATTTGGGGATCTGGGGGGGAAATTTGGGGATTTTGGGTGGAATTTTGGGGTTCCCGAGTGGAAATTTTGGGATTTTGGGGTCGAATTTGGGATTTTGGGGTGGAAATTTGGGGATTTCAGGTGAAAATTTGGGGATCTGGGGGGGAAATTTGGGGATCTGGGGGGGAAATTTGAGGATTTTGGGGTTCCTGGCTGGAAATTTGGGGATTTCGGGAGGAAATTTGGGATTTTCCCCAAAATTTGGGGTCGAAATTTGGGGATTTCGGGGTCGAATTTGGGATTTTGGGTGCAATTTTTGGGTTCCTGGGTGGAAATTTTGGGATTTTGGGTGGAAATTTGGGGTTGCCAGGTGGAAATTTGGGGATTTTGGGATGGAATTTTTGGGGGTTTTGGGGTGGAGATTTGGGATTTTCCCCGAAATTTGGGAATTTTGGTGATTTTTGGGTCGAATTTGGGATTTTGGGTGGAAATTTGGGGATTTTGGGTGGAAATTTGGGGGTTTTAGGGGGAAATTTGGGGGTTTCAGGGGGAAATTTGGGGGTTTTAGGGGGAAATTTGGGGATTTTGGGTGGAAATTTGGGGGTTTTAGGGGGAAATTTGGGGGTTTTAGGGGGAAATTTGGGGGTTTTAGGTGGAAATATGGGGATTGTGAAGGTGGAAATACGGAGGTTTTAGGTGAAATTTTGGGGGTTTTAGGTGGAAATTTGGGGGCTTTACTGGGAAATTTGGGGATTTTAGGTGGAAATTTGGGGGTTTTAGGGGGAAATTTGGGGGTTTTAGGTGAAAATTTGGGGATTTTAGGTGGAAATTTGGGGGTTTTAGGTGGAAATTTGGGGGTTTTAGGGGGAAATTTGGGGATTTTAGGGGGAAATTTGGAGGTTTTAGTGGGATAATTGGGGATTTTGGGGGGAAAGTTGAGAATTTGAGGCAGAAGTTTGGGAGGAGATTTTGAGTTTCAGTGGGAAGTGTGGGGGTTTCAGGTGGAACTTTGGGAATTCCGGGCCAGACCGGGTCACTCTTGGCTTCATTTCCCAGAATTGTGAATTTTGGGACCCTTTTGTTGCTTTCTTTGCAATTCCAGGGGATAATTTCAGTTTTTAATCCCTTTTCCCTTCATTTCTCTCTGTTTTCCCCGATTTTTCCCCTTTTCCCCCTGATTGTTCCCCTTTCCCCTCCCCTCTCCCCCACTCCCATTTTTCCCATTTTCCCTGATTTTCCCCAATTTTTCCCTTTTTCCCCTGATTTTCCCCCTGATTTTTCCCCTTTTCCCCTGATTTTCCCCAATTTTTCCCATTTTTCCCTGATTTTCCCCCTGATTTTTCCCCTTTTCCCCTGATTTTCCCCAATTTTTCCCATTTTCCCCCCCTTTCCCCCCCTTTTTCCCATTTTCCCCTGATTTTCCCCAATTTTTCCCATTTTCCCCTGATTTTCCCCAATTTTTCCCATTTTCCCCTGATTTTCCCCAATTTTTCCCATTTTCCCCTGATTTTCCCCAATTTTTCCCATTTTCCCCTGATTTTCCCCAATTTTTCCCATTTTCCCGTGATTTTCCCCAATTTTTCCCATTTTCCCCTGATTTTCCCCCTGATTTTTCCCATTTTTCCCCTGATTTTCCCCCTGATTTTTCCCATTTTTCCCCTGATTTTCCCCCTGATTTTTCCCATTTTTGGATCATTTTTCCTCCTTCCTGCCCATTTTGATGCAGAAAATGAGGGGGAAAAGGTGGGAAAATGGGGGAAAAATTAAGAAAAACCCGAGGGGAAAATGGAGGGAAAAGTGAGGAAAATGTGAGGGGGAAAAAAATGGCAAAAATGGGTGGAAAAATTAGGAAAATGTGAGAGAGAAAAAGGGGGAGAAATGAGGGGGAAAAGGCAGAAAAATTAGGGAAAAATGGCAGGAAAAATGAGGAAAAAAAGGTGGGATAATCGTTGGGATAATCGCCGGGATAATCGTTGGGATAATCGCCGGGATAATCGCCGGGGTAGTCGAAGGCTGCCCGGTACAGATCCCGGTGGTCGTTCACGCGGGAGTCGCCGTAGGATTCGTAGGGATCGTACCTGAGGGGGGGAATTTGGGAATTCTGGGGTTTTAGCCGTGAGGGGTTGGAGGGGGGTGTTTTGGGAATTCCCAAAGAAATGGTTTCAAGGGTTGGGAATTTCCAAGAAAAAGGGTCTGAAGGATCGGGATCTCCTTTATTCCCAAAAAACGGGTCCCAGAATTTGAGGGCCTCCTTCTCCAGCCCCTTTTCCCACCCTCCACCCTTTCCCCATTCCCCATCCCCATTCCCCATTTCCCATCCCCTTTTCCCATTTCCCATCCCCCTTTCCCCATTTCCCATCCCCCTGCCCCATTCCCCATTTCCCATCCCCCTTCCCCCTTCCCCATTTCCCATCCCCTTTCCCCATTTCCCATCCCCATTCCCCATCCCCATTCCCCATCCCCATTCCCCATCCCCATTTCCTATCCCCATTCCCCATCCCCGTTTCCCAGCCCCATTTCCCATCCCCATTCCCCATCCCCATTCCCCATCCCCGTTTCCCAGGTTCTGGAGCTGCTGCTGCGGGCGGGCTCCCAGCGCTCGGTGGCGCGCACGGGGCTCAACGAGCGCTCCTCGCGCTCGCACTCGGTGTTCCAGCTGCGCATCCAGGGCCGCCACGCCGCGCGCGACCTCAGCTGTGCCTGTGAGAGCCCGCAATTCCCAACCCCGGCATTCCCGCCTTCCCCCTGCCCCCAGCCTTCCCCCAATTCCCAGCCTTCCCCCAGCACCCAGCCTTCCCCCATTTCCCAGCCTTCCCCCCAGCACCCAGCCTTCCCCCACTTTTCCACCTCCCGTCCCATTTTTCCCATCCCGTGACCTGCCCTGTGCTTGTGACACCCCCACAGTTCCCAAAATCCCCAAAATCCACATGGAATTCCTGAATTTCCCCACTTTTCCCCCAATTTCCCACCTTTTCCCCCCCAATTTCCCAGCTTTTCCCCCAGTTTTTCACCTCCCATCCCGCGACCTGCGCTGCACCTGTGAGACCTCCCAGGCTTCCCAAAATTCCCAAAAACCACACGGAATTCCCACATTTCCCACAGCACCCAGCTTTTTCCCCCATTTTCCAGCTTTTCCCCCCAATTTCCCAGCTTTTCCCCCCCAAAATTTCCCAGCTTTCCCCCCATTTTTCCACCTCCCATCCCATTTTTCCC
>NW_024516331.1:0-328 GCF_017590135.1 Pyrgilauda ruficollis | reverse complement strand
AACAGGGATCATGTCTGGGATCACCCTCCACGTGTGAAACACAAGTTTCCATGTCTCCAGTTTAATGCAGGAAAGGTTCTGCCTGTCTGTTCCAGTTACTCACATCAGAGCGGGTTTCACAAGGGATTAGTGCAGCCCTGCTAAAGGAAAGGGATGCTCCAGGAGAGCTGCAGGAACACAAATGGAATTAAACCTCTGGGACACCTGTGGGCGTAGGGAAATCAGTGCAGCTGGCACTGCTGAGTGTGCACACTGCTGTGGGTGCACGCTGGTTTGTTGCACAGGTTTGTGGCTGCCCTCTTCCATCCCTGGCAGTGCCCCAGGCCAG
>NW_024516330.1:0-328 GCF_017590135.1 Pyrgilauda ruficollis | reverse complement strand
TGCCCAGCTGTGCCTTTTGTTAGGATGCTAAAAGCATTTCAGCTGAAGAAGAAAGTGGTGAGGCAAGACAAAGATGTAATCCATTGTGAAGGAGAGACCCTGCTGTCTCATAGAAAACTGTGGCATCACATGCTCTGGCAGAGACTTCAGGTTGGCCTAATTTAATCAAATATTCATGTTGTGGTTCTCCCAACTCCGACTGTGAGAGCAGCTGACATCGATCACCCAAAGCCTTTGACAGAGATAATTGCCCTTGTTGAGCTTTGCTTCTATTTCAACATCCCCTTGGAGGCATCTTTTCACACCTTCATGGATGTGCACATTTACT
>NW_024516329.1:0-328 GCF_017590135.1 Pyrgilauda ruficollis | reverse complement strand
AAAAAGGAAAAGAAAACGGACACCTGGTAGAAATCTGTTTTCTCTGAGATCATCTTCAGGACTGCAGGAGCAATGGGAGGAAGGGTGACCATCTGCAGCTTGCCAAGGAAAGGGTTGTGGCCAGACACTTTGTACCTCTTCATCCTGTCCTCAATCACCAGTGCCAGGGACTGGGAGTGGTTGATGACCTCCAGGAGGGTGAAGATGGACACATTCTGCACGTAGCAGTCGTTGACACAGCAGCAGATTGTCATCAGGGACTTCAGCCACAGAGGGAAGCTGGGATCACCTCCTGCTCACAAGGGAAGGGACAGAAAGGGTTTGGAAC
>NW_024516328.1:0-328 GCF_017590135.1 Pyrgilauda ruficollis | reverse complement strand
CTCCAGGTGAGCTTGGGCAGGTGCAGGCTGTAGAGCTCGGCGCTGGGGGCCACGCGCTCCACGTGGAACCGCTGCCCCCCGAACACGAACAGCGACTCCGAGGCCTCGTGGAACGACGCCGAGTGCCCGTACAGCCCTGGGGGGCGGATTTTGGGGTGAATTTTGGGGGTTTTGGGTCACCTTGGGGGGGTTTGGGGTCGTTTTGGGGGGATTTGGGTCATTTCAGGAGGATTTGGGGCTGTTTCAGGGAGGTTTGGGGGGGATTTGGGGTTGCTTTAGGAGGGTTTAGGGGGATTTGGGGTCATGTGAGATCATTTTGGGGGGATTT
>NW_024516327.1:0-328 GCF_017590135.1 Pyrgilauda ruficollis | reverse complement strand
TTTTCCCGAGATGCCAAAGGGTTGCAGGGGATGGGAGCCCTCCCTTCACTCTCCCAGCCACATCCTCAGCTCTGGGAGAGGGGACAGGATCCTCCTGGGGCTCCCTCGGGCTGGGGACACGGGGGGGAACTTCTCCTTCCAAAACTTGGGAGGGTTGGCTTCAGAGGAGCCTCTGGAGCTGGGTTATCCCTGGGGTTTATCCATTGCTGAGGGATTCCTTGGGCAGGGCAGGGCAGGGCTGGCACTGCTGAGAGCCTCCAGCGCTGGGGCAGAGTTGGGATCCTCAGGACAAGAGGGAATCTGAGGGGCTGGAGAGTGTCCAGGGCAG
>NW_024516326.1:0-328 GCF_017590135.1 Pyrgilauda ruficollis | reverse complement strand
GACCTTGTAAGAAGAGACTGTTGGCCGCTTTTGTGGTGCTGGGCCCGGTGTGGGCAGCGTGCAAAACTTTAGATAAGATAACAATAAACAAGAACCTGAAGACTGAAAACATGCAGCGTGTCTCTCTTTGCTGACACAAAGCTGCTCCAGGAGGGTCTCCCAGGACAGGGGAGCCCCCTGAGAGAGCCCAGCCTGAGCCCCAGAAGTCAGGTGTGAGAAATGCCAAGCACTTGTTTTTCAAATTTTAAATGTTTAATAGTAATAAAACGGTTATAAAATTAGTAATATATTTAGAGTAATAATAATTTGGACAATTAGGATTTAGGAC
>NW_024516325.1:0-328 GCF_017590135.1 Pyrgilauda ruficollis | reverse complement strand
GCCCCCATTTCCCGGGATCCCCGCCCCCATTCCCATGAATCCCACCCCCATTCCCGGGATTCCCATCCCCGTTTCCCGGGATTCTCTCCCCGTTTCTCGGGATTCCCGCCGCATTCCAGTGAATCCCGCCCCTTTCCTGCCCCATTCCCATGGATCCCTCCGCCATTCCCGCGATTCCCGCCCCGTTCCCGGGTTCCCACCGGGCCTGTCCCGGGCCAGCTGCCGGTCGAGAGCCAGCGCCGTTTTCCCGGGATTCCCGCCTCATTCCCATGGATCCCACCCTATTCTCCTGGATCCCACTCCATTCCCGGCATTCCCAGCCCCATTC
>NW_024516324.1:0-328 GCF_017590135.1 Pyrgilauda ruficollis | reverse complement strand
ATATCTTCCAGCCTGCTGGCAATGCTTCTCCTCATGCAGCCCAGAATGCTGTTTAGCCTTCTTTGTTCTTCGTCTAATGCAAGCAGCTTCTTTATACATTACACACTCTTTTCTTTTGCAGATGCCTCTATGGAGTCATTCAGGCTTCAACAGCCAGAAAGTGGGCCACATGAAAGTACTTCCATGCAAAAAGAACTTGGACTAAACCTCACAGAAAATTAAATTCTTTTATTTAACTCAAAGATTTGTGTAGTATCCCATGAACTCCCTTCCCCCCAGCCAATACCCAGGGGCATTGCACCACAGAGTTCATTCCTCCTGTGGGAAA
>NW_024516323.1:0-328 GCF_017590135.1 Pyrgilauda ruficollis | reverse complement strand
GGATTTTGGGGCTCACCAGGCGCGATAGAGCCAGCAGGGGGCGGTTGGAGCGGCTCATTTTGAGGCTGTTTTCAATGTTTTTTTGGAGGTATTTTTGGGGTTTTTTCGGGGTTTTTGGGGCTGAGCAGGCGGGTTAAAGCCCTGGGTGACGTTTTGGGGTGAATTCGGGGGATTTTGGGGCTCACCAGGCGCGATAAAGCCAGCGGGGGGCGGTTGGAGCGGCTCATGAAGAGGCGTTTGAGCACCACGCGGTTGAACGGGGCGTTGGTGCGGCGAGCCAGGAAGCGGTACAGCTGGAATTGGGGAGAAATCGGGGGAAATCGGGAAA
>NW_024516322.1:0-328 GCF_017590135.1 Pyrgilauda ruficollis | reverse complement strand
TGTCGGGGGGCGGCCCGGGCGCGGGGCCCGGCTGCGGCCCGGCGGGCGGCAGCGGCGGCTCCTCGGGGGGCGGCAAAGCGGGCGGGATCGTGATCTCGCCGTTCCGGCTGGAGGAGCTGACGAACCGCCTGGCCTCGCTGCAGCAGGAGAACAAGGTGCTGAAGATCGAGCTGGAGACCTACAAGCTCAAGTGCAAGGCGCTGCAGGAGGAGAACCGCGACCTGCGCAAGGCCAGCGTCACCATCGTGAGTGCGGGCGGCGCCGCGCCGGGCCCGGCGGGCGGGGAGCGGGGGTGTCCCCGCCGCGGGGTGTCCGCGCAGGGCGGGCC
>NW_024516321.1:0-4036 GCF_017590135.1 Pyrgilauda ruficollis | reverse complement strand
TCAGGACCCCCAGACCCCATGAGGACCCCCAGACCGCAGCAGGGACCCCAGCCCCACCCTTGTGCAGGGCCTCGTTGGTCATCCTGTGCACGCCGCGCCCGGCGCCCTCGGGCACGAGCCAGCGCATCACGGTGTCCACGCAGCCCTTGCGGTACGAGCTCCACACGCTGCCGCTGCACAGCGGGGGGCTGGGGGCTCACTGGGACCCCAGACCCACCACAGGGACCCCAGATCCCCAGACCCCCCCCTCAGGCAATCACGGTGTCCACGCAGCCCTTGCGGTACGAGCTCCACACGCTGCCGCTGCACAGCGGGGGGCTGGGAGTGCTCAGGGACCCCAGACCCCCACAGGGACCCCAGACCCCCCAGAGGGACCCCAAACCAACCACAGGGACCCCCAAACCCCCATTCAGGGACCCCCAAAGAGACCCCAAATCCCCTCTTGGGGTACCCCATGGGGGGATTTTGGGGGGTTACGGGGTATCCCATGGGGGTCTGGCTGGTCTTTGAGGGCTCTAGGGGGGTCTCTGGATGGTCTAGGGGGATCATTAGGTGGTCTTGGAGGGGACCCAGGGTGGTCTCAGGGGTCCCTGGGGGTCCCAGGGCGATGCCAGGGGTCCCAGGGTGGTCCCAGGGTGGTCTCAGGATGGTCCCAGGGCGGTCTCAGGGGTCCCAGGGTGGTCCCAGGGGTCCCAGGGGGTCCCAGGGTGGTCCCAGGGGTCCCAGGGTGGTCCCAGGGCGGTCCCAGGGGTCTCAAGTGTCCCAGGGCAGTCCCAGGGCGGTCCCAGGGCAGTCTCGGGGATCCCAGGGTGGCCCCAGGGGTCCCAGGGCAGTCCCAGGGCAGTCCCAGGGCAGTCTCGGGGGTCCCTGGGGGTCCCAGGGCAGTCCGAGGGTGGTCCCAGGGCAGTCCCAGGGTGGTCTCAGGGGTCCCAGGGTGGCCCCAGGGGTCCCAGGGCAGTCCCAGGGTGGCCCCGGGGGTCCCGGGGGTCCCGGGGGGTCGCGGGCCCCACCTCGAGGATGACGATGTCGTAGTCGCTGAAGGAGCAGAACTGGCGGGCCCAGGCGGCGTCGTTGCGGATCACCTCGTTGATGACGTACTCGAAATCCAGCGTCAGCTGCTCCACCGTCAGGAACTGCCCCTGGGGGGGCCGGGGGGGTCACCTCGGCCCTGCCCACCCCCCCGGCAGGATTCTGGGGGCTCCCCGGTGGGTTTGGGGGTCCCCCAGCCCCACCTGGGCCGTGGCTCGCTCGCGCAGGGGCCGCAGGCTGCGGCCGCTCAGGTCGGTCACCACGAAGGGCAGCGAGATTTTGTCATCCTCCGGCTCTGGGGGGGGCACGGGGGGGTCAGGGGGGCGCCCCAAAAAACGGGGGGCGCCCCCAGACCCGTTTGGGCACCCCCAGGACCCCCACTCACCGTCGGGGGGCTCGCCGGGCTCCAGCACGTAGCGCAGCTTGGTGTAGTTGACGTAACCGGGTTCGGGCGGGGTCCCGGGGGGCAAATCGGGGAACCCCCAAATTCCCACCCCAAAAAAACCCCGAGTCGATCACAGCGAGGGAACTCCCAGCCTGGGGCTCAGGGGGGGCTCAGGGGGTCCCAGGAGGGCTCAGGGGGTCCCAGCAGGGGCTGGGGTCTCACCTGGGGGTGTGGGAGGGTACCCCAAATCGGGGAGTCCCTGGGGGTCTGGGGTCTCACCGGGTGTCCCCCCAGGCCGGCGGCAGGCGGGGCAGTGCCGCGGGGGGGGCTCAGGGCTCTCCCTGGGGGTCCCTCCAGGTTTAGGGGGTCAGGGCTCTCAGGGGTGTCCCCGGGGGTCTCGGGGGTCTGGGGTCTCACCGGGGGTCCCGGCGGGCCGGCGGCAGGCGGGGCAGTGCCGCGGGGGGGGCACGGCCACGGCGCTGACGTAGATGTCGCGGTGATTCTCGTCGCTCATCAGCATCATGTTCACCAGCAGCCCCGGCGCCGAGCGCGTGCTGGGGGACAGGGCGCGCCTGGCACAGCTGGCACAGCTGGCACAGCTGGGCGCGCCTGGCACAGCTGGGCGTGCCTGAGCTCGCCTGGCACTGCTGGCACAGCTGGCACAGCTGGCACAGCTGGGCTCGCCTGGCACTGCTGGCACAGCTGGCACAGCTGGGCATGCCTGGCACAGCTGGGCGTGCCTGGGCTCGCCTGGCACAGCTGGCACAGCTGGGCACACCTGGCACACCTGGGCTCGCCTGGCACAGCTGGCACAGCTGGGCATGCCTAGCACACCTGGGCTCGCCTGGCACAGATGGGCGCGCCTGGCACACCGGGCACACCTGACACACTGGGCACACCTGAACACACCTGGCACACTGGGCACACTGGGCACACCCTGGCACACCTGGCACAGCTGGGCGTGCCTGACACCCTTGGCACAGCTGGGCGCGCCTGGCACAGCTGGCACAGCTGGCACACCTGAACACACCGGTCACACCTGAACACACTGGTCTCACCTGGCACACCTAGCACACCCTGGCACACCTGGCACAGCTGGCACACCTGGACACACCGGTCACACCTGGCACACCTAGCACACCCTGGCACACCCGGCACACCGGTCACACCTAGCACACCCTGGCACACCTGGCACAGCTGGCACACCTGAACACACCCGGCACACCTGAACACACCTGGCACACCAGACACACTTGGCACACCCGGCACACCGGGCACACCCTGGCACACCTGGGCACACCTAGCACACCCTGGCACACCTGAACACACCAGGCACACCCTGGCACACCTGAACACACCGGTCACACCTGGCACACCTGGCACACTGGTCACACCTGGCACACCTAGCACACCCTGGCACAGCTGGCACACCTGAACACACCCGGCACACCCGGCACACCCTGGCACACCCTGGCACACCTGGCACACCTGAACACACCGGTCACACCTGGCACACCCAGCACGCCCACGGGAGGGGGTGGCACCCACTTGAAGCCGAAGACGATGACCTTGTCGCTGTCCCCGGGCCACTCGCACACGGTCAGGTACAGGTCGCTGTAGATCTCCTCGCCCTGGAACAGCCGCACCTGGCGCACCTGGGGGGGCGGGGCTGGCACCGAGCTGTCCCCAGGGCGTCCCCGCAGGGCCCTGGCTGTCCCCAGTGTCCCCTGAGGGTCCCCGGCTGTCCCCCAGGTATCCCTAGGGTGTCCCCAGATGTCCCTGGGATGTCCCCAGACGTCCCTAATGTCCCCTGGCTGTCCCCAGCGCCCCATGGTGTCTCCTGTTTGTCCCTTGGCTGTCCCTGGGATGTCCCTTGTTTGTCTCCAGATGTCCTCAAGTACCCCTTAGCTGTCCCCTGGCTGTCCCTATTTGTCCCCTGGCTGTCTTCTGGCTGTCCCCAATGTCCCCAGTGTCCCGTACCAGGCGCAGCTTGCTGTGCACGTTGAACTCCCACCAGTACAGGTGGTACAGGTAGAAGGAGAAGTCGTCGGAGCTGCTGGTGTAGGACAGCACGTAGCGACCGCACTTGGAGAAACCCAGGAAGATGTGCCTGGGGACAGGGACAGGGACACCGGGGTGGCACAGGGACACCCGGATGAGGACATGAAGGGGACATCAAAATGGGGACAGGGAAGACACACAAGGACATCAGGATGGGGACAGGGAGAGGACACAGGGCCACCAGGATGGGACAGGGACATCGGGGTGGGACAGGGACACCAGGATGGGGACAGTGAGGGGACAAAGGGACACCAAAGTGGGGACAGGAAGAGACACAGGGAAACAAAGAATGGGGGGACACAGACAATGGGGGTCACCCCAGGGCCCCCACAGAAATGGGGACCCCTGAAGATTTGGGATCCTCTCCTGAAGGGTTTGGATCCCCTCTGGCAGATTTGGGGTCCCCCAGCAGATTTAGCCTCGCCCCTCACAGATTTGGGGCCCTCCCTCACAGATTCAGAGTTCCCCTCACAGATTCGGGGTTCCCCTCACAGATTTGGGGTTCCCTTCACAGATTTGGGGTTCCCATCACAGATTCGGGGTCCCCTCACAGATTCGGGG
>NW_024516320.1:664172-733020 GCF_017590135.1 Pyrgilauda ruficollis | reverse complement strand
AAGTATAAAAGCACGCTGCAACAATGTTACACTTTCAGAAAATAAATAATATTATATGTAGGAGATGTGAATTATCCTACAGCAATGTAAGGCAAGACATTTTGGGACAGACCTTTTCTGTAAAATTTAGGTTTTAGTTTTTGAGTCTGTTTTGACAGTAAGGGAAGAACAGTGATCTTCAGTGCTGGTAACCCCTTGCATAAAAAGAAAATGGAAATTACATCCAATGCATTCTCTTTTTGTTATGTCAACTTTAGTGGATTTTGGTTTGAAAGCCTAGCTGTCAACAGTGACCACAGTGATTTGAAAGAGTTCTTAATAAGAACATAAAAATATGTAATTCAAAAACATTTCAATCAAACCATTGAAGAGAGGGAAATTATTAAGCAGTACACAGAAACATCCATGGTGAGAAGATATAAATTGAACTCTTTTATTTGTGCCCTTTCCTCTACTTGATTTTCCAAACTCTGAGACCAAAGAGAACAATTATATTCCTTAGAGAAATCTTTTGTAAACAAAGGTACAGTAATTTTTCTTTGATTGAAGAGGTTGTCCTTTATTTGCCATTTTCCTGAAATCTGAAGTCCCAGTGCCAGCACCCATTATAAGCAGAGCAGTCAACACAACATTCCCACTTTGCTTCCCATTTTACAAGACACTAATGAATACTAATCAAAATATTGTAGAGAGCCCACTAATGTATCTTTGGGCATAGTTACCACCTACATAGCCTATCATAAGCTTCCCAAACACCAGACATCATATTATGCCCCAGTCTTACACCACTGGTTTAAGATGCTATTGAAGGCTGCAATATCTCTGCTTCTCCCAACTGAAAATGGTAGAGAACATGCTAAGAATATTCTCAATTCTTGGTACTGAATCTTCCTTAGCTGATGGATGTTTTCATGGTTTATGGAAGCCCATGAAAAGCTTTAGAATAAAATTTTAACCAAAAAAAACAGGGCTTGCTAAAATATACCTAGGAAAAATTCACAGAAAACTGTACTACAGAATTTGTAAGACTATCCTATCAAACATCTGTTATACTCATGTTTCCTGAATGAGCTTAACATTTTATAGAGAAATTTAAAATAAGACAGCAACCCACCTCAAGAATTCAGTTGTAATTCCCATGGACTCTTCTCCTTAAAGTGAATTTAGTGCAATGAAATGTATTGGATTGACAAGAAACAAGAGCAGTGAACAGCTTTATTTCTATGCTATGAGGGTGATTTTGGTATTAGAAAGTCCCCTGTCACACAGTTTTAACTCACAAGAAATTATCAGTTGAGGAAATGATGAATTCTTTCAAATGCTAGCCAGGATTATATTTACAAAAAAAAAAAAAAAATGAGAGGGGGGGGGGGGGGAGAAGAACAATTCACGTTGCTATTGTCATTTTACCTTCAATTTATCAGTGATTGTGTCATGAAGTGAAGCAATATAAATGATAATAATGTGTTGTTATGACTCTGTGTGTCATTTGCATTATGTGACATTCCGAATTTTTCAATTTGAGTGTTTAGAACAGAAATTGTTGCCTTTGTTCCTGTATTGGCAACTACCTGCTGGCTGAGTTCCCTGTAAAAACACATCTTTTGGCCTATCTTCAGTTAAAATTATTAATTAATTTACCATAAAGGGTGACCTCAGGTCTATATAATTATGGGTATATAGCCAGACATTAAGACTTATACATTAACATTCTGTGCAGTCCATGTATACCTGAAGGTCCACAGATGAACCAGTACTATACACATTAATATATTCTGCATTGTATGTGTTCATAAATATGGGGTTTCTGATGGCAGGAAGGACAGCATACTTCATTTTCATGAGTTAGGAATGACTGCATAACTCACAGGTGGCAGAGCAAAGCAAAGCCACTAATGGATTCTGTACAGTCATCCCTACTGGATAAAAATAAAATTCCATTACACTGTCCACCATCATATCTTATATTTATACCATATCAGAGACTTATGTCTATAGAGTAACTAAACTTTTTGTTACCCTTTGCCGAAGAAATTAAAATAATTGAAGAAATATAAAGACATATTGCTGGGCTATGGCAGCATTCCCACTGGCAGCATCTAAATATGTATTTCATACAAGTAAACACAGACATACACTCCCATTAATAATGTGGTGGTTTTCCTAGTCTGTTTCTGAGAGCTACTGCAATAAGTTCATCTGTCCCCTGGATATGATGGAATTTCTGCTCCTTAGATTTATACATCTGGGGTTTTACATCTTTTCAGTCTCTGAATGTGATTCTGGATTTGTTGTGGTGTAAGAATAACTCCCTAAAAAACAACACATACAATCAGCTTTCAGTAAAACCGAGATACGCCTTTGTCCCTGATTTAGCTGTAGAGGCATAGTTACCACCTTTACTGCTTAAAGGACAGCAATAGGTAACAGCAACAATTAAGCCAAGCCTGAGACACCTACATCATCTGGAAATAGGCCTGTGCTACTGCTGGATAGAAATCATCATGAATATAGTAGCAATCAAAGCAACTTTAAAAAAGCATCTCTATGTGATGTTTTTGAAAAACAGTATGCAATAAATTTTGTATACGAAAATAGTTGCATATACAAGAAAAAATTAAATGTCATCACTATAATGCTCCGCCCTCAGTGCTCATCTATTGTTGTCCATCCAAACTGACTGTCCTACCACCACATCAGCAACAAAGCAAAAACAGGAGCTCAGTTTCCATTTCAAAACCTACATACCTATCTCATCTTATTCTGACAACCTGAATTTTCTTCCTTTAAAAAAAAATGCTTAGCCTCTATCAGACACTAGTAAGCATTCCAAAAGTGTTATTAAGCTGGAATTTTAGAGAATCAAGGTAGTATATCAAACAAGATTTTCCCAATTTTTACATTTGAAAAGGAGCTTAATGATAAGTAAACGGGTGGGATAAAAGCTCCAGTCCTGTTCAAAGAAGTCAAACAGCAGCTTTTACCAAGTTACTTTTTCTTATTTTTTTGAAACATGAGCAGAAAAGTAAAGAAGCCAGCTCTCTGAAACATTGTTATCCATATTACCTTCAAAAATTTTTTCAAGTTAAAGGCTTACATTAAATTTAGAGGTCTAAGTGTTTGTAGTCAAAAAGGGTATACACAATCTTACAAGTCACAGGACAGGGCAGCTTAGCATAGTAGGATACTTACCAGACTTTTAAAGTCTTACCAGGAAAGGGAATCTCTCAGTAACTAACATGTCATTACTTTCAAATCAGATAATTACCCAGATGAAGCAACTATTAAATTGCTGCCTGTTTTTATTGAAAGGATGCTCTGCAGCTCTCTGAAATATTGGTTAGACAGTTCTTTTAGTTAGTCACTTTATTTATCTTCTACTCATACAATAAGGTGCCCACAACTATATTGTCTTCTGTGGATTGTCTCAGTATTAATTTACATCAACATAAAAGAGAACAAAGCATTTTTTCTCTACAGACAAATTCTGGACAATGTGGAGAACACTTTTAACTTTCACGGTGGAATAAGACAGCATTTAACGTGGATAATAATTGACTCAGCAGCATGAAAGATACAGAATACTACTGTGAATTCTTCTGCTTTTTTGCATAAATGTGTCAATATATATACAATCCCATATTCTTCTCAGGAAAGAATTGTTCTTTATCACCTCTTACACACTAAAAAACCGAAACAACCAAACAAAAATGTATGAGAACTGGAGTGTGTATGGAATATTACCTACTGCTGAACAATACTCTAAGATCTGATGCCACACTTTATGGCAAGACTTTCCAAGGCAATATTTAAATAATGTTGCAACTAGAGAAGTTTTAGTGGCAGCATTTGCCTCAGTTCAACAGACGTTCAGTGACACAGACAAGTTGGTTCTCTGCTTCTTGTCTAACACAGACAAAAAGTAACTTTCAGCATTCCAGAATATTCATGTAGGGGAATGAAGTTTGGCATAAAAAAATTCATCCTTAATCCTCGTTCTTCTTGACCTTACTTCTTTTTTCTCTTCTTTTTTGTCAAGAAGTGATTTGGTTTGCACAAATAGACTGGTTTAATAAAACTGGTCTTCTTCCTTCTACTAAAAGTTTACCTGCGAGAGCCCCGAACATAATAAAATCAGATTATGAAGGCAATCATATTTACTTGTAATAAATCAAATCTTGCAGACATCAGTTAAGTCTCCCTTACTGCACTGGGACAATATCATGCATGCATACATCAATACCTGAGGTGTCAGAAATATATTTCATAAGTTCAGAAAAATTGCATACACACTTGCAGCACCATTATAAGAAGTGAATTTGTAATGTGAACATTATGATATATAAAGTGGCTATGTTCCTACATTTAATAAACATCGCATGTCAAGCCCACAAACATAATGGAATTTGCTGGTGATTTACCCTTAGATGTAGTATATTGTTTTAAGGAAGGGAAGTTTTCCACACTTTATCAACAGTATGCAATTTTAAGAAGCCATCAACTTTCTCTCCTCTGAATGTAGAAGATTCTTTAGATTAGTGAAATAAAATAAAATCCCAGCCAGTGGTATACTCTATTAATTTGAATGACCCCAGTGCAAGACATTTCAGTTGCAGACAAAATGTTTCCTTCAAACTATCCCTGCAGAATATATATCTTTATTATCCTAATTTTGGTATAGGAGAGGATGCTGGAGAAGGTCTCACCTAAGGTATGCTCTGCCAGTACAAGAACTGTGCTGTAACACTCATGCCGAGGTATTTTCAGGTGTTTTCTCACATCACAAAGCTCATTGACACATCACAGATATTTTCAGTCTAAAAAACAGAGCAGCAGAGCACTTTTTTTCCCTTTTTTGTTCTTTCAGAAATTGATAAAATGGGAAGACTTGGACCCTACACCTCTGTTGATATACATTTTTACTGTGCACTTCAGTACTGTTTATTAGAAATATTTTACTAGGTGTCCTGGTTCTGGCTAGGCCAGACAAGGGACAGACAGGGTTAATTTTTGCAGTAGCCAGGAGCAAGCATGGCTAGGACCCAGAGGTTATTCTGTAGCCTCTCATGTCATTTTTCAGGAATGTGATGAGGGGCCCCTTTGTGCCCATATAGCATGGCAGAGGAAACAGTCAGATCACACCAATTTCCTCCATTACTGATATTGTAATTGCTACTGTTTATTTTCTTATTTCTTTGCTGTTTTCCAGCAATTTGTTCTTATCTCAGCCTCTGATCCTTACCCTTTGTGCCTCTTATTCTCCTCTCCTTCCTGCTGCCAGGAGATGTAGATGAGGGAGTGAGTAAACAGATCATGATTTCAACTATTTCATTGACAGCAAGAAATTTGGGCATATTCCTAAGCCATGACAGAAGGCAAATTGCAGTATTTGTATATCAAGCTAACAGACATCTTGAATATTGAACTACAGAAACCACTTTCCTTGAACTATAAGGTATAAGGTCTTTAACGTGTACACATAAAAAAAAAAAATCTCTGTAGACTTTAATCCTACCAGATGACATGAGCACTAATATTTACTAAGACAAAAGGAGACTGTCAACAGCTGAAACCTAAAGTTTTGCTGGGTTTATAATGGAAGTAAAGTAGTGTGCTATTTTCTTCCATGGAAGTGCCGTTTTTCTTTTTCTTAATAAGAGCATTCAAAGTTTTGCAAAGTTTATTCAATGTTGTGTTTGAAGCAAGTTTACTATGTAGTGTTTGTGTGTTTCCCAGCAGAGCTCATAGGATCAAATTTAATCAGTAGTGGTTCCTATTGGCAATGACATCTCATTCTGTTTCTGTTTCCTTTTTCCATTTGAAACTGCCTTAGGGTATGTACAGCTCCATTCTCTAACTATGTGTGTGTATAAATATTTTATTATTATTATTATTATTATTTATTTTTTCACTGAGCAACATTAAAGCAATCCATTATTTAAAAGAATTGGTAAACTTTATTCCTAGAAAGACACTGCCTCTAAACTCCACTTGCTCTAGTTTAAGCCAGATTTCACAGGTATTTGCTTAAGGTAACATTTGGCAATCTACAGTCCTTGTCCACTGCTCAGCTGTCTTTTGAAGCCGCCATTTCTTCTCTGGTACCCCCTCAGTTTCCCTTCTCCAGTATCCCCTTAGCTGCCCCAACACAATACCAGCTGCCCCTGGTATAACGGAAGAAAACATTACTTCAGATGACCTTGTTTCTGGTATTTGGCTGATCATTTTCACAGCTAGATACACAATTCTGGCATAAATGAGACAGCAAGGAGGAGAGCTACCTAAATTGTACTCGTCACTGACAGGAGTGCCCAGGAAACCTCTCACCACATATAAACTTCTCTATCTGAAGCAGGAAATCATGAAGGAACATGCCACTGTCATAACTACAGTTCTCATTCATGTGGTGAGCTTAGATACAATGTAAGAGACAAAGCACATGAAAATATCCCAGCTTCTGTCTTAAGGCACATAGCAGGTGACATCCTTAGCACTTTAAAAAAGCAAAAATACCAGTAGGAACAATGAAAATAAAACCTTAAATATTTTTTCAGGGCTACTTTTCTTAATTCACAAGCACTGATAAATTTCACAGCACTCCTGTGAAGAATTATATTGCTAAAACTACATACAATATTTTAGGTAAAATTTAAGTTTGGTAAAAGTTCAGATTTTAAAAGACAAACATTCCACAGAGAGATATCAGAAAATTAAATCCAGTTCTTAAAAACCTAGCATTTTTATCTTGACCTTACTAAGAGTGATATAAGCAATATTATAAAAAACTTTTCAATTAATTTTTTTTTAGTATTTAATTCAGTTTTATAGGGTATATTTAAATCTACAAAATCTAGATGAACTATCTAAAGAAACATTTTAAGATCTCTTTGATCTACAGTTTAAACTTTTTAACTTGTTAACTTTGTTGTAAACATGATTGAATTACAGATCACAGAGTATTCTGAGCTGAAAGGGACCCAAAGGATCACCAAGTCCAGCTCTCATGTGAATGGCTCATAAGGGGACTGCACCCATGACCTGGGTGTTAATAGTACTACGCTCTAACCAACTGAGCTAGAATGCTAAATATGTTGTTGTTATTACCATATAGATGATACAAGTGAAAAATCAACATTCATGGAGAACAGGGTCAAAATGGTTGAAGTGTCCATCAGTGTGGACAACAAGTAACCAACTTGAAAGTGAACTTTTTCAAAATAATGGTTCCATCAATTTCAGTTTCATATGTGAGTGCGCAGTATTTCTAGGAATCAACATCCAGAAATCTTAAATTAGTATCAGAAAATGAGCAATATATATACTCAATGAAACCCTTGGAGAAACCATGATTCAAAAATCTTGCTCAAGATCAAATACAAACTTAAAGAAATGTAGAATAAGTTGTCCTTCCCTTCCCTTCCCTTCCCTTCCCTTCCCTTCCCTTCCCTTCCCTTCCCTTCCCTTCCCTTCCCAGAACCTCCCTGGAACCTCCCCTCACCAGAACCGCCCTTCCCAGAACTTCCTGGAACTTCTCTTCCTGGAACTTCCCTTCTCGGAATTTCGCTTCCCTCCCCGGAACTTCCCTTTCCTCTTACTCCCCTTATTCCTCTTATTCCCCTTATTAATCTTCCAGATTGCATCACCTCTCCTACAAATTCTGGTTTATACTCACAATTGCTAAGTAGTAATGCCTATGTTCTTTCAGAGGGAAAATGGTTTAAAGCTATTACAGGAATACAGGACATGAAGAAAATGAACTGACAACAAATGTGAAGTTAATAGTTTCATTTTGGTAATCCAGCAGGTGTCCAGAAGAAAGGAGTATGCCACAACAATTAAGACATGGAAAAAGTTGACGTGAAAGTCCTCTGAATGTTAAGTCATCTAGTCTTGCAGTAAAATGGGTGCACTTTTTTTTGTTTTTTTTTGGTTTTTGGGGGTTTTTTTGCCATTATGAAGAATTCCCTGTTTGCAGCACTTGCCTGGAAAAAGTTCTTTGTCATTTTATAAGATCCAAACACTCCCACTCCTTCTGAGTCATGACATTACTCTCTAGACTGGCAGAATTTAGTAAAGGAGTAAAAGGAATACTCAAAGTGTATGTTGTGAAACAGCTTATAAGAGAGTTGCTTGTCCACCTCACTCTTCATGAAGCTGCATTTCCAGTTGAACTTGTTTTTGAAGCTTGATGGTGGATGCTGGTGTGATGCCACATCTGATTTCAGGGAGGGAACCTTTAGGCTGGCTCAGCTTCCTCCCTCGGATCCCGTGTCACGTGTGGCCACTCCCTGCCTCGGCCACTGGCCGGCAGAAAGGTAGGGGTTCAGCACAGGACAGGAGGCTCTTTCTCCACCACGGACTGGTGTTATGAAACATCGAGGGTTGCAGTGAAGGAAACAAGGAGGGATCTTGCATCTCCAAGCAGCCTTTATTCTGTCCCTGAGGAGGAGACGATGCTACACAGGCACAAAGGAATTACCCTGAAGGGAAGCAGTGCCAAAGGAACCCAGAACAGTACAATATTGCAACTTATAAAGGGAGGAGGTCTCCGGGGAGACCTCAAAACCAATGAGGCGATTGAGGGGAGGAGAACACTCTCACATAACCAATAAGGATCTAAGGATCACATGACAGACACAAAGAGTTCTGGAAGTGGGTAGGAATTACAATGACTCGTAGGGAGTAGGGACAGGGTTACAAGGACAGACACAGAAGGAGCTGGAATAAGGGGTACGTACTTGGGATACCAGACAGGGAGCTGGGAGGAAACACTCCTGGGCAAAACCAACAGTGGGGTCCACTGGGGCAAACCATCATAAAAGGCTCTGAATAAAACATCACAGTAACTTGAAGAAACATTACTTATAAAATGCACTACCACACTGGTGGAATGGTGTTTCCCTAGCCTGCTTCTGGGACCCAAGTAGTTTGTGCAGTCATGTCACATCAGATCATATATGACATTCTGTTCTCAAAACTCCTATTATGGAAAGGTGTTATTTTATCCAATCTCACATATGTATAATATTCATATTTTAAAGTCATCCAAATTACCTTCAAAAATTTTCAAAATATCTCTACCAATTTTTCTGGTAAGCTAATGATTCAAAGGGGATGCTAAAATAATAATATGTTTGTCTCCATGGGTAGCTTTCCATTTTTAGCAGCAGTTAATCATTCATTCCTATTGAATGTCATGTATATCTAACCAGAAAAAGGCAAAAACATTTTTCAAAATTTCCCACTGTTCTTTCTGGAAGCAAAGCCCCCTTTCAAAACTGCATTCATTGCAATGTCCAAGAATGCAAATATTTGTCACCTAGCTAAAATCAATTCAAACAAACAAAACCAAAATTTGGCATAATATAAAATGAAAGGATGGGCCTGGAGACATTTCCTGCCAGCGTTGTTGTGGTTTGACTCCAGCCAGCAGCCAAACTCCAAGCAGCTGCTCATTCACTCCTTCATCAATAGGATGGGGGAGAGAACTGGAAAGGTAAAACTTGAAAACTCCTGGGTTGGGATAAAGACAGTTTATTGGGGAAAGCAGAAGTCTAAAAGCAAAGGAATTCATTCTCTCCTTCCCATGGACAGGCAGGTATTCAGCCAGCCTCAGGAGAGCACGGCTCCATCACATGCAATGGTGACTTGGGAAGACAAATGCTATCACTTCAAAAGTCTACCCCTTGCCCCTTCATTCCCCAGCTTTCTCTCCTGAGCATAATGTCTTATTATATGGAATGCTCCTTTAGTCTGTTGGGGTGATCCATCTCAGCTGTATTTCCTGCCAACCTCCCACACATCCACAACTTCCTCATCAGTATGGAGTACAAAAAGCAGAAAAGGCCTTTTCTCTGTAAAAGACCTGCTCAGCAATAACAAAGACATCTCCATATTATCAAATCTGTGCATAGTACAAATCCAAAACACAGCCTCATACCAGCCACTGTGAAGAAAATTAGCTCAATCTCAGCCAAAACCAGCACAGAGTCTAAAAAGTCTTCAGAATTAGCTGCTAAAATATTAGAAAAGCTGACTGAGCGGAAGACTGCCTAGGCATACCAAATACTAGTAGGCACTGAAAAATAGACTGATGTGGGTGACTTGAGGTTACAAGATGTCATGTAATGGGTGCAAAGAAGCCCTACTTGAAAACTCTAAAGCTGTTTAGTATTTCTATGTAGAGATAGTTTCTTTGATTAGCAGATACAACAGTACTTTTTTGCGGGATTGTTTTACACTGAGAGGTTTTACACTCAGATTAGATTTACCAGTAGCTTGACTAAGTCTGAGATTATTTTGTCTAAGATGCAATGTAGCATATCTACCTCCACTGCTATCTCACAAAGCAACCTGAATGTTCTCATGACCTAATTTGTTCTAGCTCTTTACCTCCATAATAGCAAACCCAATCCAATTCAGATGAATAATGTAAGAACATTTTGTACATTTCTCTCAACAATGTGCTAATATTTAACCAAGCCATTGCCACAGATTACTTTTTCAGACCAGATAAATAATGAATTCAGCATAATAAATACTCGTATCAACATAACAACAGTTTTCTTGCTTGACATCCGCCACACTTCTTAGATCTACAGTGTTGGCTTAAGGAGACACCAAACTCTGTGCCATAATGCCTTCACAATTCTTGACATTCTTCTCATTCATGGAGTACTAACGAGCCACATGGGTACTTTCTCCCCCACACACCCCTGTTTCCCAAAAAGTAGGCTTATCAGCGCAAAATGCTGTGTTCACCACAGCACATTAGCTTCCTTGTTCCTCTGAAAGCAGAAAACAGATAGTTGCATGGGAAAGTGGGCATTACCATCTAACTTCAAACACCTCCAAAATTCCCTCCAGTCAAAATTGTTTTCATTTTAAATGGTAGGGCATTTTGTCCTGTTTTCAGTATAGTGAGATGCAGAGAGAATAAGAAAGGAAAGGCAGTCAGCAAGGCAGAAAACAAAAGTAGAGAAAAAAATCTCATTGGGACATTATATACCACCCAAGAAGTCAAAAGCTGTGCATTATTTTTCCAAAAAAAGCCTAGTGGTCAACCAAATATATATTTGATTGCTCTAAAAATTAAGCAGCAACTGATTTCAGGGAGAAACTTCCATGCCTAATGAACAGTGTTGATTGTCAAAAACACTTTATCCTAATCTAACCACAGCCAAAGTTATTTAGCATGATTGTTTGGATCAAGTATACGACTAGGCTATTTTCACTGATCCAGCACTAGCAGATTAGAAATACTTGATGCAGAACAGGAGAAGCTTTAGGAATTCACCAACACACTCCTCTGGAGAAAAATGACATATGACCCTAGTTGGATGTACTACTGAATCTAGTAGTCACTAATCACTAAGTGAGCCAATCTGGAATGCCAAGATTGGAAGCAGCCTGGGCTGCAGTGATCATGCTCTGGGGGAGTTCACAGTCCTGAGGGATATATGTCAAAAGAAGTGTAAAATCTGGACCCTAAACTTCAAAAAAGCACACTTCCAGTTTTTCAAGGAGTTAAGCAGTAGCATTCCCCAGGAAACAGGAGCAAGGGAGTGGGAAAGATCTTTGAGGATGCTTTCCATAGAGTGCAAGAGATTGTGACCTCAGGTGTAAGGAATCAGGCAAGGAAGACAAGACAACATGTCTAAGTAGGGAACTGATGGTCAAACTAAATGGCAAGAAGCAAACGTACAGGCAGTGTAACATGGGCAGATAATCTAGGAAGACTATAGGGACACAATCCAGTTTTGTGGGAATGTGTTGAGGAAGGCCAAAGCATAGAGAGGAACTTGGCAAGAGAAACAACAAAAAAAAAAAATAAGAAAGGCTTCTAAAGGTTTATCAGCTATTACAAGAAGGTCAAAGAACTCTTAACCACACAGAAGAACATGAGTGAAAAACTAGTAAGTATAGACAAGGAAAAGGCTGAAGTGTGAAGCAATGTTTTTGCATCAGTTTGCACCTCTCTTCCCACACATCTAAAGTGGATGGACAGCAGGATGGGACAGGGAAAGCAAAGTCCCTCCCACTGTAAGTAAAGATGAGGTTCATGACCATCTGAGGAACCTGAACATACACAAGTGTAAGTTATCCAATGAGATGCATCCCAAAGTCCTGAGGGAATTGGCGGAGGCAGCTGCCAAGCCATTCTCTTGAAAAGTCATGGCAGTCAGGTGAAGTTCCAAGGGACTAGAAAAGGGAAACATAGTATCCCACTTATAAAGTGTAAAAAGGAAGACACTGGGAACTACTGACTTGTCAGCATTCTCTTTGTGCCTGGGAAGATCCTGGGAAGATCAGCCTAGAAGCTGTGCTAAGGCACATGGAGGACAGAGAGGTGATTCAGGGCACCCAGCTTGATTTCACCAAGGGCGAGTCTCACCTAACCTACCCAGTTGCCCTCTATGATGGAGTAACTCCATTAGTGGACAAGGGAAAGGCTACAGATGTTTTTTTATCTGGATTTCTCTAAGGAGTTGGACATGATCTCCCACAAATTCCCTCTCTCTAAATTGGCAAGAGATGGATTTGGTGGGTGGTCTGTTCAGCAAATAAGAAATGGTCATGTCCTGAAAGTAATGGGCAAGAGCTCAATGTCTGGACAGAAATCAATCAAATGACAAGTGGGGTGCCTTGGCAGTCCATATTTGGACCAGTGTTATTCTATGTCTTCATCAGCGATGTAGACAAAGGGGTTGCAAGTTTGCAGATGACCCTGAGCAAGCTTGCAGATGATGTCAAGATGAATGGTGCAGTTGACACTCCTGAATGTCATGAAGTTCAACAAGTCCAAATGCAAGGTTCTGTACCTCTGTCAAGGCAATCTCACGCAAATACAGCCTTCCAAGAAAGGCTGAGGGATACTGGTGGGTGAGAGGCTGTACATGACTCCGCAGAGAGCCAGTTGTGTCCTGGGCTGCATCCAAAGCAGCGTGGGCAGCAGGGCCAGGGAGGGGATTCTGCCCCTCTGCTCTGCTGAGACCCCACCTGCAGGGCTGCATCCAGCTCTGGGGTCACAGCACAGGAAGGACATGGAGCTGTTGGAGCACGTCCACAGGAGGTCCACAAGTTAATTAGAGGAATTCTCCTGTGAGGAAAGGCTGAGACAATTCTGGCTGTTCAGTGTGGAGAAGAGAAGGCTTTGGAGTGACCTAATCTCAGCCTTCCAGTACCAGAAAGGAGCCTAAAGAAAGATGGGGAGAAACTCTTTACAGGAGCATGTAGTGACAGGACAAGGGGGAATGACTTCAGGCTGAAAGACAACAGGTTTATATTGGATATTGGAAAGAAATATTTTCCTGTGATGGTGAGAAGGTACCAGAATATCTGTGGATGTCCCATCACTGGTTCAAGGCCAGGTTGGACGGGGCTGTAAGCAACCTGGTTTAGTGAAAGGTGTCCCTGCCCATGGCAGGGGGCTTGGAAATAGAGAATCTTTAAGTTCCCTTCCAACCCAAATAATTCTGTGATTGTATGGTTCTATGATACCATCTAATGCCAGTGAAATGAGGAGTAGGTTTCTGTTTCTACCCTTAACCTTTGATACCCAGGATAATCCAACCACTCTGTAATTGCTCCTACAGGAACAAGGAAGGTTTCACTGATTCTCTGGGGCATTATCAAAAGAGGTGAAGTGTCACATGGGCAGACAAAGAGGAAAGCAGGGGTTTCATTTCCCTTTTCTTCCATAGATATTAGATACATTGAAAATCAGAGTAACTTCCTTCCAGCATTGAAAGAAATCTGATGTGAAAAGGATGCAGCATAACGTACCGGAAAAGACACCTGGTCAACCCTATGGCAAGAACAAAATAAATAACAAAAACCATGGAGATGGAATTACTTAGAAGTTCTCACAGTTTGACATACCTGACATACACGGAATCACACACACACAGGAGCATGTAGTGACAGGACAAGGGGGAATGACTTCAGGCTGAAAGACAACAGGTTTATATTGGATATTGGAAAGAAATATTTTCCTGTGATGGTGAGAAGGTACCAGAATATCTGTGGATGTCCCATCACTGGTTCAAGGCCAGGTTGGACGGGGCTGTAAGCAACCTGGTTTAGTGAAAGGTGTCCCTGCCCATGGCAGGGGGCTTGGAAATAGAGAATCTTTAAGTTCCCTTCCAACCCAAATAATTCTGTGATTGTATGGTTCTATGATACCATCTAATGCCAGTGAAATGAGGAGTAGGTTTCTGTTTCTACCCTTAACCTTTGATACCCAGGATAATCCAACCACTCTGTAATTGCTCCTACAGGAACAAGGAAGGTTTCACTGATTCTCTGGGGCATTATCAAAAGAGGTGAAGTGTCACATGGGCAGACAAAGAGGAAAGCAGGGGTTTCATTTCCCTTTTCTTCCATAGATATTAGATACATTGAAAATCAGAGTAACTTCCTTCCAGCATTGAAAGAAATCTGATGTGAAAAGGATGCAGCATAACGTACCGGAAAAGACACCTGGTCAACCCTATGGCAAGAACAAAATAAATAACAAAAACCATGGAGATGGAATTACTTAGAAGTTCTCACAGTTTGACATACCTGACATACACGGAATCACACACACAATCACTGGGTTGGAAGGGACCTTCAAGATCATCGAGTCCAACCCATGCCCTAACACCTCAACAAAACCATGGCACCAAGTGCCACATCCAATCTTTTTCTAAATATATCCAGGTACAGTGACCCCACCACCTCCCTGGGCAGACGATTCCAGTACTTGATCACTCTTTCAGTAAAAAACTTCTTCCTAATATCCAACCTGAATTTCCCTTGGCACAGTTTAAGACTGTGTCCTCTTGTCTGTCAGTTGCTGCCTGCAGAAAGACCCCAACCCCACCTGACTACAACCACCTTTCTGGGAGTTGTAGAGAGTGATAAGGTCACCTCTGAGTCACCTCTTTTTTTTTTTTTCTCTCAAAAAGGACAAAGGCATACCTAGCAAATTCTGAATAATTTCAATTCATATGGCATTAATAAAGAAATTGATTAGTTAATTTCCCATTATATATCATCTGATAATGATTGAAATCAACAGCATGAGAGTGTCTATTCAGTAGTTTTTCAATTGTTTCTCTTTGTTTTATATTCAATTGTTTTTCTTTGGTTTATGTTCTTATCAATGGAAAGCAATATCAAAATTCTGGCTGAAAGCAGCCACTCATATTTTCACTGTAGGAACACCCTAGGGATGTTATTTTAAAATTCTTCCTGTCCTGCAGGATAAATTCTGCTGCTTAGTGTCATTTTCCTATAAAATAAATGAAACATTTCCTTCCTTTAGGCATAGTTGAATGTTAGAGTGAAAAGTGTAACCTTACAGAATGAAGTTTTTATTTAACAGAATTCATGTCTTCTTCCCATTAAAATAAATTAGCATGATACAGAATTGGAATACATAAAGCTGTATGAACCAGTGGTCTGTGTCATTAAGACAATAAGGATAAAAATATTGCAAGGAAAGAGATTTGTTGTGTGGACTTACAGTTAAGGTATGTGCAAGTGACTTTGTCTCTGAAGTGCAGTTAGGAAGGGCTGTTTTAAGCGTTGAATTAAAGTGCTGAAACTAAATGGCATTATTGGTCTGAGCAGGGGAAATTTCAGGACAAATGCACAGTCATTTTTGTATGGTGACAATATGTCAGTGAGCTGAAATTTAAAGCTTACTACTGTAAGTATCCACACAGCAAATGCTCTTGAAACAAAAATGATAACTGGAAACTTGAGCACAGGGTAATTACAGTCACCAATGAAGTAAATCAGCACAGCACTCAGACCTCAAGACTTAAATCAGCTTTCCTGGGAATGGCCCAAAACTTTTACCCAGAAGACTTGCACATGAAAACAATTTGGGAAGCTGATCCTTGCATCCTCACAGCTGTTACCTAGTAACTATCTGTGTGAGTGCTTCCAGTCCATTTTACAGCAGAGCAGCACAGGTTAGCTTTAATGGCTCTGCCAGACAGCCAGAAAGCCTGGGCAATTCAATGGCATCAGCATGTTACCAAGGCATTTGGTGGGTGCTCAGGAAGGAGCACGTATGTGGAAAACATAGAATTACAGGAAACTCCAGGGAGAAGTATTTGATTCTTAGGAGCACATTTCTGTTGGTGAAATCAGTGTTGCCTAGCTCAAGGCAGTGATTAATTACTACTTGGAGCAAGCTGTCACTATCCATCAGCTGTGGGGATGTAGGAGCTGTTCACAGCTTCTGACCAGTGGTCATCTTCATCTTCTGGGTATAAGCTGCCATTGCTGACCAGCTGCTTCATACTATGGCTACTCCTGAGAATAAGCAATCACCATGGAACAATATATTATTACTGAAACTGCAAATGTACAGGTATTTATAGCAATGAATTTACCAGATACCAGTACATAACCATGATGAGGTGGTAGACCTGCCATATCCATATTCCTCTCTGAATTTTTCTTCCTATCCTTTATCCCCCTCCCTACCTCTTAGTCCAGCATCCTTTACCTCTTACCCATGCTTTCCAGACGTACTACTGCCCATATTTGTGCTGCCACCTCCCTAAACTGTGCCCAGCATGCAGAGAGGCAGGACCCTAGGCAAGCTGCTGTCCATACCCAGTGCAGGGCATTCAGCTGATGGCTGAGGGCCAGCAGGCCACGCTGGGGACCCGTGCAGGCTCTGGGGGAGGTGAGAATGCCAAAGACCCTGCATGGGTGCAGAACTCTGACCAGGCCCCAAGTGTCATGGCATACACTGAACAAGAGTTGAAACAACACTCTGGGAAAATGGTGTACTTACAGCTGCCAAACTTGTGGTGGCAATTGCTTAAGCAGCCTAAGCAGCTGGCCACAAGGAGCTCAGAAGCCTGAGTTGTCAACCAGCTTGAACAGGCTTGCCTATGATGGTGCACTTCTTTCTTTGGTTGTACTTCTAGACAATATTTACTATTTGATCCTAACCTTCAATTCATTCACAATGTGAACAGAACACTTTTTGAATGAGTTATGTTTTATAATTAAAACTCTCCAATATATAGGCCTGATGCTTCTAGAAAATGAACAGAAGAGTTAAAAGTTTGTTTCCCCAAACTAGCAAACAATTTAGAGTTAGAATAATAATTTACACAAAATAATTTAAAAAAAAATTTCTTTCAATTTGTTACTGCTGTATTAGCAGTCCCAGCAGCCCATACTTTAAAGAAAGGAGTAAGTTTTGTCTCCCAAAATCTTAAATATAATTGTCCTGGTCATGTTGGTGAATTCTGCCTATGCAGTCCTCACATGTCTTAGCTCTTTTGGTGGACCTCAACACCCAAAACTGAACAAGAAAATGAGTTTTTGACAGTGTTGAAACATGGTAAACATCCTTCAGATAGACACAAAGAAAAGAGTGCTGTTTCCTTCAAGGTTGTTTGATGCTTTGCCATTGATCTAATTCTGTGTGGAACAAATCTCTTGTCTTCTATTTGGCGGAGAGTTGTTGTAAACAATTATTATATTTAATAGATAATATATCATGTAGCCCAGCTTGTTTTCTACAAGATGCCCTCTAGCCTCAAAGATTTTTGTTTTGGCACTTTCTGTCTTTACACCTTACTTTTTGTTAAAGAGTTTAAAGGCCTCAACAGGTTTGTTAGCGATTTGTTTCTTTATTTCCCATATTTTGAATTAACTCCTATACATTACAGTTCTGGCAATAAACAGTGTTTCCCTGTCTCTCTTTTGTCTTCCCTTTCTGAACTTGTTATAATGATTCAAAGGGAGAGTTTAATATGATTCTGACAGAGTTTTCTTGGTCAGGGGCTTCTCTAATTGATTTTACTCCTCCACATATACAGAATAAAACATCTACATAATGTTTTCTAACAGGAACATTAAAAGCAAGAGACCTTGTAGTCAAGTATATATTGCTTTCTTAATATTCATACTGAATTAATAAAATAGAAAGTATGGGCCAACCATGGCTCAAGATGTAGTGAAAAACAAAATAAATGACTGATCAAAGTTACGTACTGCATTTCACATACCCTCTATGTAACAAGAGAGGGTCAAACACATATCACAGAGGAGAAAGATTCTGACATATTCTGACATATTCTAAGCTGCTGCAGTGAAGAGGTGTCAAACATTTTGTTGCTTGTTAGTTAATGAAACCCATACTTTTCAGGGTACGAGAGAAAGTGAGCCCACCTATCAACAGATGGCTCACTGCTGGGGCTTGGATCCCAGGCTTTGCTTTGCCACTGACCACTGAAGGTCTGCAGCATCAGCTACCCAAATGCAGCTGCATGATGTGGACACAAATGTCTTGATGTCATGGACAAGGCATGAAAGGGAAAAGAACAGCCTTGGTCTTCTCTGTTAAAACCATTTGGATCTGTGTAAATTAATGACCA
Organism: Pyrgilauda ruficollis; assembly: GCF_017590135.1. Taxonomy (NCBI): domain Eukaryota; kingdom Metazoa; phylum Chordata; class Aves; order Passeriformes; family Passeridae; genus Pyrgilauda; species Pyrgilauda ruficollis. The sequence goes on along the minus strand of NW_024516320.1, from coordinate 714,622 downwards.
CAGAATCAAAACCAGCATGGACAAGAAAGGGCATGGTGGGATGGGACATAACAACAGAATGGATGAATGTAAAACCTGCTAGCAGACTAATGGCAGAAGAAACAAGTGCCTTCTTCTTTCAGTCTTTAGTTTGTTAGGCAAATGGAACAGTTTGATTACAAGAAACTGAGAGAAATATGTCTCAGAAGAAATGTCTTAAAGTAGCTATCTAGGATGTGGGGACTGGGACCAGAATTTTTCATGTTTTAGATAATGTCATTACTAGGCATGCTGTGATATGCTTTTGAAGTATTATCCTGCCAAAGTCTATTTTTAATGTTTCAGACAGAGTTTGGTTAAAAATGCATGAAAAATGATGAAACTTTGTCTGATAATTTTTTTCAATTAAAAAAAAATATTTCATCGCTGAGCAACTTTGCTATGAACAGATCAGACTAGACAGTGTCACTGCCAATCTCCTTGGTGCTCTGTCTCGTGTTCAAATTATTCTAAAAGGGATATATGCCCTTGCACTCTGTGAAATGCCTGAAATGCATCTAGTATCTCTAGCAAAAGAACATGAGTTGTTGGCAGATTATGAATACTTTTTTATTCAATATGATTTTTAGCCAAATTAAAGGGTCAAAGAATTTCAGCTGGACCCTGGGGTATTTTTTTATGTGATAATGTTGTCAGACCTCTTTACTTTCAAATATCTCTCCAAAAGAAATCATGACTCTTCTATAATTTTTGATTACCATCCCTTTCTTTTTTTGCATATGGTCATCCACTGCTTTCAAAAACTGTGAACATTAAATCATTTTGGTTTTTAAATATGAAAATATTTAGAAGTTTAGATGCCTTGTAGAATGCAAAATTTCATGTTGAGAATGAAATTATTGTGGAAAAAAGTAGAGAGGAGAAAATGCATTACTGTGATTTTGTATTGTTAGAGATTTCTGATCATTAAATCCCATTTTCATAACTTTTTCTATAATGGCTAGCAGTACAGATATACTTGTAGTGTTTCAGTTGCTTATGAGACAGTTGTGAGAGCTTTTCCACTTCTTTCTATACTAATTGAAAATACATACAAAATAGCTTGTACTAAATCCTAATGACACTGTTTTAACCAAATATAGAGACACTGAAAATTATTTAAATACATAGATTTTGGGGAAAGATGGATCCTTTGAATGAAAACAAGTCCAGCTGCAAAAAAGGAGTAACCTTGATTAATGAGATTTTTAAATAAAATATTAAAATTTTTAGAAGTTACTTCTTTATGCATAGCTCAGTGTCTTTAAAGAATCTTCTTTAAAATTCATTTTGCAGTGTTGTTTTTTAAAGTTTCTGTACTTAAGAGTTCACAAAGATTAAAGAAGTGTAGGTTTGTGCTGTTCCCCATAAAACTGGCAGACTACAATCCTGTTCTCATTAGACACAAGGGAGAAATAGTGATCTTTGAGGATGATTCTATTATTTTGCCTTTCCCTTTGCCTTTCCCTTTTTCTTAACCTTTCCTATTTTCATTCCTATTTCCCCTTTCTCTTTCTTCCTGCTTTATGTCCTTCTTTCTCCTGTCTACCCTCCTCCTTTTCCCATTCCCTCTCCCCTTTCCTTTTTATTCTACTTTTATCCCTTTCCTCTAACCTTCTTTACAACCTCCCCTTCCCCCTGCCTCAAGCTCTGGAGAAGTTTTGACCAAGTCTGGTCATAACTGATTATCTAAGCAGAACTGAAAACACTTGCTAATCCATTTATCCCTCATATCTGGGGAAAAGTGAATTTGATCCAAAACTGTACAAGGACAATCCTACACAACATTATGGACACTTCTTGGCAGTGGCTCAAGGTGAGCATTCCTCCTATAGGATGTGGCCACTTCTTTTCCAGCAGTTACTGTGCAGCATACATGTAACTCCCAACCTTTTAGAAATTGAGCAATTTTTTTATATTTTTTTGCTGTGTAGTCTGAAGAAAAAGAACCGAAACTATGAGGTGCGTGCATGCTGTTTAGTATGCACATTAGTACCACTAGGTATATCCCTACAGCTAAAAGTGTTTTTCTCTTTCCTTGCCAAGAGATGTAGTTTCTATGTATAATAAATAGCAAATACCCAACCCTGTACATGTGTGAATGGATGAGTAGTTACCAGCAGCTACCATTGTCCAAATATCTGTGAGAATAAAGCATTTGTTCATCTAGGAAGCAATGATAATAATAATCTTTTGATGCTCTCTGAGTTCAACCTGAGAAGACAAAGTGAATTCACACAGTGAGTAAAACAGGTCCATGGAGACCATCTTGTCAGTCTTGTCAAATACCAAGTTGATGCTTGTTCAGCTGCCTGTAAGATTTTTCTGCTCATCACAGTCAAGGTTAATAGAAAAAAAAACTAACTTGAACAGTTTCTGCAGTATCCTTCTGACCCCTGTACCAAAATCATGAAGGGTCACATTGGAAGCTGCTGGACAGATTTCTCATATAAAGAGATTTTTCCAGAATTTTTTTTTTTTTTTTTGTGACACCTGTGTGGGGTGAAGTGGTATAAAGACACATAGGAGTGGAATTTTTATCTTTTAACTTACTAATGTTGCAAAGTGCCTTCAGATTTACACTGCCTGAAGATATCCTTAAGCAGTAGTAATTTGTAGGCTTTTATCCTTATTTTAGATGAATCTCCTTTCACAACTATTCACATAATTCTGCTTAGAGTAATGAATTAAAAAGGAAGAAAGCATTAGCAATTAAAATCATGTGCACCATCAAGTTTCTAGTAAAGTAACTAGGAGAAGTAAATTAGACAACCTCTACCTTAATTTGATAATAGGTACATGAGGCATGGGAGGGGTTTCTGCCTAAAATTAAAAATCAGAATGATAAAAAGAGGAAGAACAGACATGTGTTATGTTTTTTTAAAAGACTAAAAAATAAGAGTGATTTTAAAAAAAAATTCATGATACTGCAACTCCTGTATTGAGATTTTCAGAAGTGTACATTATCAAATATGTTTGTAAACATGGCAACTTACCTCAATGCATAAAGGAATAAAAGCAGGCAGGAAGGTCTTTGTTTTCCCGTCTTTCTGACAACCCCACTCATTGAGGTTCCTCCACTGACTTCAAATTACTATAGCTAGCAAGTACTGGCAATTCTAAACTAATTTTTCTTACCTTTCCTGCTCTCAGATTTTGTAGTCTCCCTTTGGCAACAATCCATGATGTTTGGTCTCCAAAGCCACATCTCCTTCAAGCAGTGAGTCTCATCACCCTTATTCCTCCAAAACCCTGTTGTACCCTTCTCAGCACTGGGTGCAACAGACCCAGACTCTCCAAATGACTCCCTGATCCATCAGTTTTATTGTCACATCTGCCTCTCTGTATGTCCCTTCACTCTTTCCTTCATAGTTTTCGAGCTACCAAGTTGAAAGGCAATATTTCCTGTTCCTCTCACTCAGCTCAGCTACAATTGCAGGCCCAATTACCTCTGCACAATTGTTATTTCACCTTTCTGCCAGTTACCCGGTCCAGCAATTTTTTGAGCCACATTAGTGATTCCTTTCGAGTTCAGGCTGCACTCTCTATATTGTGTTTTCTCACACCAAACTCAGTTGCTCTGAGATAAAACTGAGATGCTCAAAAATAGAGCAAGTGCCTAAGCAATTGTCCCCTGCTCCGTGTGAGGACCCCAAGCAGATTATTACAGTAATAAGAAACCCTATCAGCCCAATTAGTAAGTCTGATTTTGAACGCTGTCTACAGATTACTTAGTGCCTGCTTGAAGACTGATGCAATAAAAACGAGTCTCTTCAGGGAGACGAAGCACTGCATTTTGAAATAACAATACATCTGTGTTGTGTCACAACTGGAAGTGTTTATCTTTCCAAAAAACTGGACAAGGACCCAGCTCAAAAATATAAGAGTAGAATTTATACTGGGAAAAGATATGGTTAAGACAACTCCACAAAACTTATTTGATCTGCTCTCTGCCAAAGCAACTTTTTCTCTTACTCTTTGGCCAAATTTTCACAACATGCTGATCCCCCTCGTTGTAGGACTCCTTTTTGTGGGACCCTTGTCAGCAGATTTTTCTGACAATAAACAACATATTAAATACAGACTGGTAGCCCTTCCCTCTATGTACACCTACCTGCCTTCTATTATTTGAGTATTGTTTCAAAAAGGACTGGTATGACAGGTGGGCAAAAATCCTGCCCTTTGCTCTCAACTTTCCTGGGTCGAGCTGTGCGGGGAATATATGATTCTGCTTTCCCGTTTTACACAGCTACTGAAGACTCTCTAATTTCATGGTTTTTCTTACGGAAAATCTTCCAACAACATTAAAAAAATGCTGTCTCCTTCAGCAAAAAGATGAGAAAGTACTTCCTTAAGAATAATTGAAAAACAGAGTGTAGCCCCTCAAGGTAGCTGCAAACCCCTCACAGGACACACCCCTTCCTTGCTCAGTAATTGCCATTTTTTGTTTCTGTTCTCAAATGACCTTTGAAATTGAAGTGAAACGTGTGTATTAGAAGAATACTAATACTATCAGTTGTGGTATGGGTACCCTATGATGCAATATATATTATATGTTATATATTTAAATTTGCTTTCTTCCAAGTTTCTTGACACCATGATATGCTAGGAAATAGGTTTTAAACATTTAACTTCAGAAAAAGCTTCCTCTCTGAAATCTCTTTTAGGAAAAAGCTCCAGTGACAAAACAGAACAGCTTTATATATAGAAAGGCAGATATGACCCTTACAAAAAATATTACTCAGAAGAGAGCAGCTTTAGGAAATTAAAGAATTCTTAAAAGTAGGAATTTTAAGAAATTTGCACATCTACATATTGCATTGTAACACTGACAGTGTCATTGGATGCAATTAATTATTTGAACCTAGTATTTATATTAAAAATAGAGATTGTAAAATGGAATTTGACTGACTTCACTTGCAAGAAACTCTATGCCATAAAGCTGTCCTTTCTCTAATCAAAATATCACCTGAATGAAGTCATCATGTTTGGCCTGATTGCATTTTTTCTCCATATATGTGCAGCTGCATTTGCCTCTCCATAAATGTCATTTGATTATGAGAAAATAAACAGGGAAGGACTCACAGGGAGTCGGTACAGGGCCTGCTTGTTTACCTGCTGCAGCTTTCCGGGCTGAAGAACAAATGTCATGCAAATGGTGCACCAGCAATGAGCTGCCAATCATCCCGCCTTGGCATTCATGGTGATTTGCTAAATCATTTAAAGAGACATGCTTTACTAAATGAAAAAATATCAGCGGCAAGGGCCTGTGTTTAAACATGGGGCTGAGTTATTATCCCAGTAGGCTGGAATGAAATGAAGACATCTTCCAATTAAAGCTTGCAGATGAACCCAGACAAACCCCCCTTTTTTCATAAAGACAGGCAGATTATGATTGGGAGAGAACAGCGACAGAGGCTTTCATTACAAGCTGATTATGGTGATATAATTCCCAGTGCTGTGCGTCTGCAGGCCCAACTTCACATTTGAAGGTTTTTAATATAATTTCCTTAGGGTGAAATGCTGAAGATTTATTAAACTTTATGAAGGGCTTACAGATCCAATTTAAGAGGACATATCATAGGGCAAAACTGACAGACGATAAAATACATTCCAAGAATAAAGAAAATAAAGAAAAGAAAGAAAAAGAAAAAAGAAAAACAGGGACAAAGAAAGGAAAGAGGGAATGAGAAAAGAGGAGGAGAAGCATGAAAGCAGGAGAAAAGGAAGAAAGAGAAAGAATGACAGAAAGAAGTGACTTTAAGTTTGGAAACCATCTAAAAAGAAATACTTGTTTATTTGAACTATTCTTTTTATAAGCAACAGCTATCATTCCTAAGATTCGTCAGAATTTAATTAATTACAGGTTTGTTTCATGCTTAATAAAATCTAAGTGTTCAGATACTTAATGCTTAGATAACTGAAAATTTTATTGGCTAGAGCAAAAATGGATTAAAGAAAAATAGTTGAGGGGGATCACAGATTTTTTTTTCCCCAGGTAAAAACTAGGTGTGTTTCTGAATTTATATGCTCCTTGAATTAATATGCTCCTTCCTTCTCATTCAGGTCCCTCTGATTTTATCCAGGTGCATTTCCAATCATCCTTATAGTTATTTATGTGAAAGTAAGAATAAGTGGGTAAGTATAAGTTAATATACAATAATTACTGTAAACTTCTAAACAATTCTGAAAAGACATAACTGCTCACATGTACATATACATACGAGCATGCACATGCGTATCCCTGTTGGCAGTGAGATTTTTTTCTGTTACTGCATGTGAAGCTGATTCTCACATGTATTACAGAGTATCAGATTTTGGTTATAATGTATATTCAAGAAAATGAGAAAACAAGTCAACTCATTGGATTGTTAGAAAATGAGAAGCAAGGCACATAGTAGCAAATTGAAATGGCCTTTTAATTTTTTTTCTATATTAGTGCCTGGTTATTTGTTTATAAAAAAAAAAAAAAGTAAGAGGGAAGTTAAACAATACAAATGGAATGATGAATGTCATCAGCCCTTTACTCTGGAAAAATGAAAAACAACAAAGTCCATCTGTCAAGCAAAACAGTGAGAGTTAGGAGGGAAAATTGTGACTTTGGGAGATTCAGCCAGATGTAAAATTCACAAAAGAGAACAACTCTGCCCACACCTCCAACTGAACTAAAGGTAGATGAAGCAGCCCAGCTCTTTGCGTAATTTCCTGTGTTATTTCATCTGCAGAAAGTAAGATTTGCCAGCACAAAAATAAAGTATTCCAGGTCTAACCTCTTTTTCTTAGTCACACATAATGTTATCATTGCTATGATGAATTAGGATTGAATCCTAGATGAGGATACAATATACATGTATGTTGTACATATATATCTATCTATATATACGTATGTATGTATGTATGTATATATGTGTATATATATGTATACACCTTTGATTAGACAGCTAAATTGTACTTCCAATGTCAAAAGGAGATAAAAAATTCACAGAAAATAATCAGTGTCCTGAATAATTAGGATGTACAGATGACATCTTGTACAGTGCTGAATTTTGTCGCCTGAATCTGGAGTCGTAAGATTGTTGACTAAACTTTGCCACCAAGCCCGTGCTAATTTGATTCAAGTCAATGTCTGATATCAACTTGCCAGGGATAACAATGAAATATGCTAATTTTCTTGTAATCTTGTAAGCATATTTCAATTTTCCTTCAAAATAAAATCTCTCTTCTAACAGATTGCTATGAAAACTATAAAGTAAATGTTATTAAACAGAGACATACTAATTTAAAGATATTCGTTTAAGCTCTTGGTCTGACTTTCTTCTGGAAAGGCCACAGGAAGCAGATCAGACTCTCTGTCACTCAACCTTCTTCTGATATCACCTCAAGATGTGTTTTGATTTATTACATTTTAAGAGACATACATATACCTTATTCTCATTTAAAATTGTTTTCTCAGAAGATGTTTATTTTTCTGTACGCAGGAAAGGAAAAGTGCAGTCTAGCTTCTTGACTTGGGGAAGACACAGTGTACGCACCACCTATATTGAATTTTGCTTTACAAACATAGACTAAGACAATTGTTTAGTTTGGAAAAGACCCAGATCTTTAGGAGACCTGACCTCTGCTACTCTGCTCTTGAGCGGCACACAAGAAAAATGGGCAAGGCTTGGTAGAACAGTCTAAGGATACAACAGTAAGAAAAAAGTGGTAGACCCTCAGACAGTATGTTACAAGCTTAAGTTGGTCTTTCATAAAGAAATAAAAAAATGGCACACTTACTGCTGCACAAGAAGTTATAAATACTAGCAGGGTTGCGTGCAGCTGTGCTTCATTGCTATGCAACTGAGATAATAAAATGGAACTGAATTTATGACCTTTTTTGAGATCAGTAAGCAAAGATTTAATAAAAAAAAACTAGAAATAAGGAAAAGTGTTTCTATCAGGACAACTTTTGACAAAAAAAATGTCTCTGAGGGATATGACATATTTATATGAGTAATTTTTTGGTTACCATACTGTACACTTACATGCTTGAATAAATATAAACAGCATTAGGCAGCATTTACCATCTCTTATGATCATGTTGTGATAACTCTACAAGGATCCTAGCACTAAACTTGCCTGGTGTCAGGTAAGATTAACCCTGGACCATGCCACCTACAGACAATTCACAAGCAATTTTATTTAGTGGCTAATCCATGCTCTTAGCAAAGCATTGTATGCATCTATTGCGTCACTTTAATATATGTGCATTACTTAACACACAGTACAGTTTGAATTATGTACTCTGTATCACAGCCATCACATCTTAGACCTGCAGAACCTGGCTGGCTTGAGTAGTGGATATTTATTGGTTTTGTTCTTCAGAATCTTTAGAATCACTGTTGAGTGCAGGCCATATACTGTGATATTTCTTTGACTTCCTCATTGAAGGAGGAGAAGGAGAAAGAAGGAGAAGAGATTGGATAATTCCAGTTCTATACATTCAGTTTTCCTTTGCCTCTCAGCCTGATCAGGAAGGTAGGCTTATTGGTTTGTTAGTTTTCTTCTTTCCAAAGAAAAGCTCTAATTAGTTTTGGTGTCCACTGAAGCACAATCTAAGCCTGTGCTAAAAACCAAAATCCTGTGCAAAACTTAGCTAATAAATAGCTTCTTGATTTCAAAACAAAATCATTCCTTTTTTCACTTTTTAGAAAGTCAAACTTCTGGTGGTCAAAAAGACATGTCATATTCTGAGCACTCTTTTTGCCAGACTGTAAGCAGAAGTATACTGAAAAAAATATAAATCAGCCATTAAAAGTCAAGGAAAAAAAACCAAAAATACAAAAAAACAGGCTTGCTCTAACCGCAGGTTTTTGAGTTGTGTCAGTCACATGCACAGCTATAATCAGTGCCTGCCTATACTCTCTCAGTCTTCCATCAGATGCTTTATGAATGCTGTCCTGCCTACTGAGAGGCTTACATTAGTTGCTTCTCTTTGTACATCGTCATTTCACACCTACACAAACAGAGAAAGATGGCTTGACTAAAGTCACCTCTATCTTTGTATTTCTCCTTTACTTCAGCTACATTTACATTAGACTTTCTACTGCCATGCTTATAAACATTCACCTTCGTTTACAAGGTGACAAGCTAAACAGGAGTTTAATTTTTAAACAGCTTTCCTTAATTCATTTGGTTTTGATTATGTGAGCTTGCAGTGATAATAAAACACATGGGTTATCCTAAGATTTGTAAGTATGCAACAGAAGGATTAAACAGGATTGATTTCTGCAGGATGTGTGTACATGAAGTTAAAGTTTGCTGCTCACCAAAGATTAAGGCTCTGATGAATGATCATGATTGTAATCTTGCTACAGTTCATCTACAAGCCATGTCAAGATAAAGAACAAATGAGAGACAACACCCGTAATCCTCCAGGAATTTGCCATCAAACTGACTACATATTCTTTATGCCACTTTTAGATCTGACATATTATTGACCTGTAGAACTCATTCACTTGTTAACACATGCAAAGAATTAATCAAAATTAAAATTATTCATTTTTATTAATCCAGTGATATTAAGTGAACACTTCAGGATATTTCTAAAAATGTTTCAGAGGACATTTGATGAGGGCAACATCTGCATGGACATGTGGAACATTCTTCAGACTTCTCTGCCTAAACAGATCACTGCCTAAGATCAGGTGAAATATATATATCACTCAATTGAGAGATGTGTTATTCAAGAGAAAAAGTTGCATATTTTGAGCCCTGTATTTTTTTGTGTTTCCCAAGTGCCTCCAGACTGGGTTATGGTGAGAGATTTATGCTAGAAAAGAATGCATTATCTGTTTAAAAATCTATCTGGCAAAGCAGTTGTTGAAGAGTGATCCTTTCTGATGAAGCTATGAAATTGACTCCTAAACCCCATAGCAGGGACATACACTGAAGTGCTATAGGAGGGTTGCATAAAATGCATAACAGTAATTGCTATCTATCCAAGAATGACTGTTAAAAAGTACTTGGAAGTAATTTTCTTGCAGCATTATGAAGATGGCAGCAGAGAGGCTGAAATCACAAAAACTATTCTCAAGCTTTTTCAGCTCTATGAAGTACAGCAACTAACTTGTATTTTCCCTAATCTTTGGAAAAGTTAGGAAATATAAACCTTAATAGTTTGACATTTAGTACAAAAAATATATACGATGTGCTTTTATAAGTACTGTCTGCTCCCAAAGTCATGAATTTAAAAGCTATAATACTAAGTTCAGTCCATGAATAGCTATGGTTTAAGACTAAGCCCAGGATATGATGATTCTGAGTCATCTGTAAGACTAAATTATTAAGGACTTGCTTTGTGCTCTGGGCAAAGATATAAGAACTGAATAAAACATTTGCGCTTCCACACTATAAAGAATTGCAAGGCTCATGTTCTGTAGAAAGGTCTATTTGCCAGTTGAAAAACAGGAAGAAAGAGAAGTGTGGGTGACAGCAATAAATAAGACTGAGGACTTTTTAAATAATTCTACACGTAAGGGAGAGGTCATTTTTCTGCCAAGTCTTGCTATCAGAAAGTGTTGCTGCCAACAACATAAACTCAGAGTAAATCCCCATTATATTGGGATTATGCTCCCAACACATAAATAAATAATTTATTAGAATAAATCCCATTGCGTAAGGATCATGACAGGAGTGTATAGGACCGTGTCTACCATGTAGTGCCTGATCCCTTTAAGATTAATGTTAGTGGTCATCTTCAGCAGGTTGCACATTATGATGTAATCTACATGTTTTTTTCCCCAGATTTTGGATGTCCTGTGGGACAATCTATCAATATAAAGACAATTGAACAGTAGCAAGCATATTCTTTGGTGTCAAAAGGGTTCAAACACATGTAAGTGTTTTAAGGAAAAAAATCCTCTCAGTGGTAGACATACCCTGAAAGTGAAAAGAATCCCTGCCATATTACTGAAAACCAATATATTAGGGGAGGAACTGGCTGTCAGAAATGGAAGCCAAATTTATTTCCATTTTTTCTCCAATATAATTACTGTCTTCAAACACATTCTGAAAACCTAAGACTATACATCCTTAAGCACCTTATGTGCAAATACACGTCTGTAGCACTATTCAGTCTGGTTTTTTCCATATGTCATTCTTTAATACAAAAAGAAATATTGCACTGAAAATTTAGATAATTTACCACTTTTGAAATCTCTTTTTATCATAATCTCAGGAACAGACATAACATGACATAATTAATTATTGTGTATTGCTGGAAATTTGTACTAAGCACAGAGGTATGGCTGAGATATACATTTGACAGGTAAACTGTGTAGAATCTGAAACCAAAGGAACGTGGAATATATGTTCAATACATGAAGAACAAGACCTTACTCCTATTCAAATGGTTATGATTTTTACCATTGACTTCTGAAAATTATAGAGATAGAAAATTGAAAGTGTCTCATGTCTGGTCTGAAAGAAGAGCTCAATTAGCAGTCAGCCTTCATAAGGGTCATGCTGTAGGAAAACATTGCCAGGTCAGCCAAAAAGAAAGGAAGTCTAGGGAAATGAGGAGTGGAAATAGCAAACCACTATTGTTTCCATGGAACAGTCCATGGAAATCCATCTAGCTTACAGACTGGATTGCTATTTCTATCTTCAAATATTCTCAAGAAAGGTAAAAGCCTATTGAAATGAGGAAATTATGAACCTATGGAAATGTGTTGACCTTTGGATTTTTGAAAACATGGGGGAAGAGCAGGAATAATGCAATCAGAATCTCTGTAAATGTTTCCACATCTGTAAGTTTGAAAGGACCACATATGCTTGCAAAACCACCATGTCCTGCCTTGAACGTTCACTGGATTAATGAACCCATAAATGGTCCAAGAGTCTTGGAAGAGCTTTGGAAGTAAGCTTAGTTTCACTAATGTTTTTCTGCTACACTTACAGTAGCTGTGACCACTAAATGCATGTGAGAGATCCACTGAGAAAAGTGAAATATTGCAACACAAAAAATAAATTAGAGGAATCAGAACAATAATAATAATAAACCTATTTAATTTTTATCTTTCTAGTATCTTTTTTTCCTTCTTTTTCCCCCTAAAAATCATTACTCTGTAGGCAGGTACCAGCTGTTTCAATACGAGTAGGTTTTGCTACTGAAAACAAAAAAAAGATGGCTTCTCAAAAACCAAGCCTTGTGTATTAATTTTGCTCTCAGGAAAATATTCTAGCTCCTCCATGGAAGAATACTGATATGACAGCAAAAAAAGACCCTTCGCCCATAGTTGATCTTCCTTCTTTTAAAGCTCAGTTCAAGGGGCAAAAACAATGAGGGTCAGCCATCACTAACAGGACCTGTTTCTCTAACTAAATTCCCACAATCTTTCTAGCCTAAACCAAATCAACTCACACACCAGAGTTTAATCCAGTCAAGTAGCTCACTTCATAATAAATTTAGTGATTAGCTGGAGGATTAGATTAATATATAGAATTGTATTAAAAGCTTTTGCTAAAATCCAGGTAGAATATGTCCATAGCTTTTTCTCTGAAAAGCCTTTCAGATAACTCTAACAGTCCTGTCAGAGATGTTAAGCATGACCACATTGTCTGAGCTCAAGCTGATTTATGTTTAAAGAAATCAAATATCTCATATGGGGCTCTCTGTGTTGCCTTCCTCATGCCTTCTTCTCTCTCGCTCCTTTTTTTTTTTTTTTTTTTGATGGCTTACATAAAAGTTATTTAAGATTTCAAATAATTAAAGCATACAGAAAAATAAAAATATCGTAGGAAAGGGTGATTTATATTATGACTCAGAAAGATCACAACTCATCAACTTTAGCAAAGGTTATCACATTTATTCTCTGGTATTGTAGGGTAACACTGTACATGTATTATCAATCCTTTTCAATCACACACTCCATTGAAAGGTGCATTAACAGTGCTGTCTGCACAGGTGGAATAAAACATGTAGCTAGATGTTCTTCCTGGGCCCTCAACTGGATTAAATTAACAGAGATGTTACAGATTCTCAATAGCTGACAACTTTGGCCTCTGCTTTACTCATTAATAAAGCTATTGAAATGAAATTATGAGATACGTGAAGTAGCTGTACATTTCAAATTTTATTCTAGTTTTTATAGTTGTCAGCCTTAGCTTCTTTCTTGCAAGGAAAACCAACAAGTCATTATTAATCTTTAAAACTTTCAGATCTTTGACCTTTTCATTTTTTCTGTGTATTGTTTCTTTGAAATGTACACAGAGAAATTCAGAAGGTGAGCAGGGATAATCTCCAAATCTAATGACAAACTTTAACAGCTTGTGGTTGTTTGGCAGAGATGCTGCCTCTGACTCTACTGTCACATATCCATGCATTACTCATAGCTGTGGCAAGATTCAGATTTATTTTACTAGCCAGATGCTGTTTTTCTCCCTCATGCACTATTAGTTCATTGAAGGAACAAGCAGAGAAAGTTTTGGCCCTAATTCTTACCTTTCTTTAGAATATAAAAGACCAAATAATTTTAACATCTGTAAAACTCCTTGATTCATACTCATTACTCAGTATGACCTAGTTTATAACTGAAATCACTCATTATTAGGAGACTATGCCTTTTACGACCCTTTCCAATTTCTTATGCCATCTCATCTTGTTCCCTTTTCTGAACAAGTTATCTCTGCCTAACTAACTCCTTTACTATATTCAATTTCAGGCAATAATGATTATTCCCTTATGCTCCTTCTATTGTTCTGGAAATATTCCAGTTTTAGTAATTGCATTCTGTTGACATAAAATCCCTTCTGCAGCTTCAGTTGGATACCATATTCTCCTTTACTTCCTTTTCTAAAGTGCCATGTCTTGTTGCTGTGCAGTTCTAAACAGCTGCTCTGTTCTGCTCCACTGCCTTCTGCATTTAAGCGATTTGTGCAGTCACACGTTCATGTGCACGTACACAGACACACTGATTTGGAAAAGGAAATCAAGAATGCTTTAGCTGCAATTGCTATGCAGGTTGCTGTATAAATAGAGGATTGTAGTTACTTGACACTGCCTTGTTTCTGTCCCTGTGAAACTTTACGTAATGTATTTGAATATTTTCCTGCATTCTTTGAATAAGTTATCCCAGCAACAGTTATTTTCTTTTCCATGCTTCTCAAATCCAAATATAAATACCTTAGCATTTTTCTTTACCTGACATCCCTTATGCAGTTTTTAAACAGTATTGCTTTTTCACTAAACATGTCTTCTTTTTCACTCTGTAAGGTAGTCTTTTAATTAAATCCTGGGTAGGTTTTGTTTAGTTTGGGTTTTTTCCGATCAATTCCCTTACTATGTTGTGCCTTTTGAAGTTCCTCTCTGCTGATGTCATCACACAAATCTCTCTGTATATCTTTTACTACTTTTACAGAACTCTATACTGCTGTTTTAGAGTGATTTATCTTGCTTCAGTGTTGCTTGCTTTTTGCTATTAACCCTACTATACATATAATTTCTGTCTGTGCAGAACTTAATTCACTCTCATACATTTCTGGGTGACATCTAACTTATCTGACTGCCAAGAGCAGTCAGATGTACTGATTTTTTGCAATTTTACATTCAGGTTGTAGATTCAGTTTTGCCTCACTCTAGTTTGCATTTTTTTTTTCACATCTAACTTTGGGGTTTCCTATGATTAAAACAGAAAAATAAGAAGTGTTCTCATAATTTGATGTTCACACACCCTCCTCCATCTGATGTGGTCTGAATATCCACCTTCCTCAGCCATTCAGAGAAACAGGCATTGGAATATTTTCATCAGTGGAACATACAGAACAGCTATTTTCTTTAGCATCTGTGTTTTATATTAACCCTTATCTCACTAAATTCTGTCAGATGTCTTTCAGTATTGAGGTCATGAAGTTAAATGGCTCAAGGTTTTATAATGTTTGTGTGACTCTTGTAAAACCTGATTAAAGATCACTGATGGTTATACTGAAGTAAGAGAGGCTTAGGAAATTAGTGCATATTTTTGACATATCTCACTGCTGGGATTCAAGAGGCAGATATGACTGATTGATGATCAGAAAACAATTTATTGAGCCCAACTTGGCGTTCATATAGGACCTCTTAACGCTACAGTCATCCAATGACCTTAAATATTGCCTTATATGGTAACATGCTATTCTTCTTGCTTAACCAATACCATCGCAGTTCACCATATGTGGACATCCCCACCTTTCCTTTACCTGAGGTACTGTTTGCTTTACTCTGCCCTGGTCGTCTGCTAACGCATCCTGCTCCTTTTTCCCTGTGTGTTTCATCTTACATCCTGTAAACTTTAATCTGCTATCCTTCTAATGCTTAAATTTGAGACTAAAATTTCAAATGAGAGAAAAAAAAGAAGTAAATAAGAAGAAAGGTAAAAGTAGAACTCATCAATCTGTTTGAGAAGGACTTTTGTGTTTTAGAAAAGACACAGTTAATGAATTACTTGCAATCAGATCCTTGTTTTGCCTGCTGTGATAAATATTTATATTTCTACAAAATTCACATGAATAATTTCCAGTTTGTTAAGTGATTCAAGGGAACACTCTAATATGACTAATTCTTAGTTGTGATATTTCTGGTTGTGTAAAGATTGTAATATTTTTTGTACTGACTCAATATAGTAAACAGTAAAACAGTGAATAACAAATAATTAGCATTTTCATTCATGCACACATATTTTCTCATTCAGATGATTAACAGTCATTCCGAAAACATTTGCTTAATGCATCTGCCTAACTTGAAGGAGACGTTTTAAGTTTTCTGTCTTCTTTTTAGATTAGAGATATGTGTTTAGTCAATACAATAGCAGGTACAGAAACTCACAAGGCAGCACACAGTGAAAGGAAAAAGTTCTGAGCCAATAAATATCAAGCATTTTTAAACTGAATGAAGATAATTAGAAAAACATTTTTAAAGTGTCAACAAACTTTTTTGGCTGCATTGAGAAAAGGGTGAAGAAAAGAAAAAGGAAAAATATTATGATATGATTATACTAAGTGACCAGATAAGTGTTCTGTCTGGTTCCCCTTCTTCCAATAGGAAATAGCAGAAACACAAAAAGTGCAGAGAAGTGCAACAAATTTGACTAGAGCAAAAAGAACAATATTAATAGGTAACTTAACAGACTGTAGCATTTGGACTGCATTCAAGCCCCCAGACAGCTGCATTTTAGAGAAGTGACACTGTTCCTACATAAGGCACATAAGCTGAAAGATAGAAGACTAGGTGTGTGCTACTATGTCCATTATTAAACAAAATTATTGGGTTCCATACTCAGCTGCTCTTCTGTTTGTCCACAGCAAGCAAGTTAGGAACCAATTGCTCTTTTAACAGCAAGGATGGTCCTTCTTTGGCATGAGGGAAGGGATGATTATTTGTCTAATTTCTTAAGTGAACTCCCCCATATATAACACTGGGTAGCATAGACATCAGGCTATCCTTCCTTCACAGTTTGGAAATTGAATTTTTGACCTATCTTGTACTGTATCACTATAATTCCAAGCTGGCACTCTGCTGAGATTTCCAATCATGTGAATTTTTGCCAAGGAACACTACGTTTTTGATGGGCTAGGAAAAAGTGCACTAGGACTTAGACCACAGTGACTTGTAAAAGACATCTACCTACTTTTCTACTCAGGCTTTTCACTTCTAATAAAGAGAGTGGCATGGTGATATTATCACACTGCAGATATCCCAAGATGCGGCACCGATCCAGTTAGGGTTCTGCACTTAGCTAATGTATGTACAGCTATGTATTTTTTGTTAATTACTTTCCTCAGAGATATCCAATTTTCAAAATGCACTTTTAGCTCATTAGAGATCCAATCAGCATTCAAATCAAGTATTGACTCAGCAGATTTTTAGGTAACTGCAATAATTATTTTAATCTTTCAGAAAAAAGAAGCTACTCACAGTTTGGAGGGGGGGGTGATAGTGTTAGTGTATATCAAGGGAACTGTGCTCTGTTTCAAATATTGTTTAGCAATGCAGCAATGAGACTGTGAAACTATACGTCATCAGCAGGCTATACTTTTGAATGTAGAACAGTGGTAGACAAAATGTTAATTATTTTTATCTCAAAAAACATTTTAAAAAAGGAAATTTTTTTTGTCTCAAGAGCGGACATTGTTTCATTTTCAGCTCAGGACAGTATATTTTTTTTTTCCTTGCACCACTTCTTATGCAAAAAAAAAAAAAAAAGAAATAAAAAAATCAAGAGATAACTGATGTAAAGAAAATGAAACTTGGGGAAATTGGAATAAAAAATAAATACAGTATATTCTTGCATTTGTAAGATTTTTTCTCTGTGGACGCAGACATAGGGTCACATGTGCTATGCAACTACAATAGACATGAACAGAACTTTTGAGTTTTGGAAGGGTAGCATATGAAAGCTTCTATCCTACTAAATAGAATCAACCTGCTATTTATTTTTGAAACAAATCAACCCCCCCCCCCCAAAAAAAAAAGGTACAGTGTTTTCTCTGACTCTGCTTTCTTATACATCAAATGTTTTCAGCAGTATTGCAAAATTGGAAAGTCTGAGGTTTGCCTACTGTTAATAAGGTGTTCAATGAGAATTCACTCAATCAAAAAGCAATATCATTGAATAAAATCATGTTTAAAAGAAATAGTCCAAAAAGCTAAAACCCCCTTCTACCCATTTCCATTCAGTTATACATTAGTGATATAATATCTTCCTAGCTGGCTGTCATTCTGTTCTCTTTTTTTGACAAAAAAATGAGAGGTGCTTGTTGTGCTTCTTTTTGATGATATTGAGCTGCACATCATCATATTCCAGGAGGAGAGGTTAAGGACATAGAAGAGAACCTTTGCATAGTAGGCATCTTTACCTGACCCTTGCTAGTTCATTGCAGAACAGCAGGAATGAAAACAAAGCTGGCAACCTGTGATCTTCTGCCAAGAAAAGCAAATAGTCTTCCTCCCCGACTGTGACCTTGCTATCCTGAAGGAAGTGACAATTACACATATAAAAAAAAAAAAAAAAGTTATGGTCACTCAGCAAAGAGCTTACAGCTGGACACGACAGAGCTTTACATTTTGTGGGATGGTCGACTTTAGCACAAATGCAAAGTTTCTCTTATTTTTGAGGAAATGAAGGTTAGTTTGCATAGCTACACACATAATTCTTTGATATAAGGAGCTACCAAATTATGTAGTTAACAAATCATTATTTGGTTCTGCTGTAGCAGGCTGTACATAGAACAATAGAATGGTTTGGATTGGAAGGGACCTTTAAAGGTCATCTGGTTCAAACCCCATTGTGAACAGCAGGGACATCTTCAACTAGGTCAAGTTTGCTCAGATTCCCATCCAACCTGACCATAAAATTATCCAGGGATGGGAAATGTCCACCTTTTTGGACAACCTGTTTCACTCTTTCACCATTCTATTGTAAAAAAATCCTCTGTTATTAATGTAGCCTGGATCTAGCCTCTTTTAGCTTAAACCCACTACCTTTGTCCTATTTACTACAGGTCCTGCTGAAAGAAAGATGGATGTCCCGGTCTCTCTTTTAAGCCCTTGAAGTACTGAAAGGCTGCAAGATTGTCTTTCAAGAGCCTTCTGTTCCTCGGTCTGAATAACCCCAACTCTCTCAGTTGTTCCATCACTTTGATCTTTTCTGTGGCTCTCCTCTGGAGCACCTCCAACTGTTCCATGTCTTTCTTGTGCTAAGGGCTCCAGAGCAAGATAGAGTACTCCAGGTGGGTTCCTTGCACCAAAAGTATATGTGTATCATAAAAACCATGTTGTTTGAATTCATAGTGTCTTCTGAGCAAAGCAGGACTTTGTTCATCAATGAAATGGTATGTCACCATTGTTCATTTATTTTCTTTATTTTTAATTTAGACCCTAATGGAAAGTGACATCTGTTTGAGACAAAGCCTCAATGTAGAAATCTACAATAAAGCATGGATACAAGTAGAGAGAAGACCCATGATTGCAGAAGAAAGAGTGAAGACACAATTGTTTTATATGTACTGACTCTATTGTGCTACAGTTTGAATGCATGGTACAGAATAGTACTTCTGATACGATAAGGCATTTTATTTTGCTGACTAAGTGTTAGTGAAATAAAGCTTCCTGTAAAATTAACCTTAAATTTTGAGGAATGTGAAGCAGTAATTTTTTCCTGTATTAGGCAATGACAACCACTTATATTAAGATTCCACTGAAATTTTTAAACTCCAATTTTCATTAGTTGAAACTTTTAGAAATATGCTACAAGGACAGAGCTTAGGGTTTGTTTACTTATTTTCGTTACGAAAAAAAAAACTGGTTTGACTAAATTGGTATGACAGTTCTCAGGCATAAGCATATTTCTCTTTTTAGGCAAGTTTAACATATTCTTGTTCATATAAATAAATAGTGACATAATCTTACTCTTTTAAGTTCTCATTCACCATCAGCTGCTTGGCTGATTGAAAGAAAGGACAAGTAAGCAAGTCTTTTAAAAACTGCTTTATTCATGCATTGGAGAAGTATTAGCTAGTGCTGCAAACTACTGTGCGATTTGGTTGCTAATGCTGTAGACAAAGCTTTCCTTGTAGAAAAAATCCAATGCCAGATACTTGACTTGACATCCTGCTGAGAGATTTCAAGAGGACTTTGCAAAATAGAAATTAATTTA
Organism: Pyrgilauda ruficollis; assembly: GCF_017590135.1. Classification (NCBI taxonomy): domain Eukaryota; kingdom Metazoa; phylum Chordata; class Aves; order Passeriformes; family Passeridae; genus Pyrgilauda; species Pyrgilauda ruficollis. The sequence goes on along the minus strand of NW_024516320.1, from coordinate 694,934 downwards.
GAATACCAGAAAGTAGTATAGAGGCTACTATACAGGAAGACACAGAGCATTCTTGGGACTAGTTATTTTATTCCTTTCAATAGTTTTAAATGCAAGGTTTGTACAGGGGTTTCAAAGCCCAGCAATTGCATTAGGCATATCAGCCCTACGACAGGTCATAATAATCATAAATATTTCAGCTTTTTATCATGTGTGTTGCTTCATTCTGGGTTCATTTGTCAATTTGAGTGCTAAATAAGACATTGTATATTTAAAAACAAAAAGAGAAAGCCGTGAGCTGAAATGTTGATTAGAGCTCAGATTAACAAATTCTATAAATCTCTTCACTAGGGTGTGTCCACAGAGGGTGCAGAATTTCTGCTTGTGGCCAGCTCTGGTGCCTTTTGTGACACTGTCTTCCGTGTTAGTGGAAAGTGCGTTTATCCCATCTCTCAATTCAGTGTTCTATTGCTGCTTTATTAATTGCACAAAGCTATTTTAGATTTCTTTTTTCTCACCTCTTCCTTAGGAACAGTACCTTACCTAATAGGAGGGCTTGAATGCTCCAGAAAATCTCAGCATCGTAGTGTTATAAAAGGCTGATGACCTGAAATACGAGAAATGTCAAAGAAGTGCAAATGAAATTAAATACTGCCTCTTCCTACAGTCTAAAAAACCCCTGAAGATAAATCAGATGAGGTTATTAGTACCGTTAAAACAGGGTTTCTTTTCCTAATTAAAGTATCTAGGATGGTATCTAGGATACAGCCAAGAGAGTTTAGGCTCCTTCATTATATATGATACACTACTAGAGCAGTGGAAGTCTTAATTGACCTGAAGCTTTGTTGTTTCCGATATTTTCACACATTTAGGCCAGTAACATACCAAGGAAGATCTGGCTAGGGAGGGCTGGTGGCTAAAACAGATAAGGTGTGGGCTATTAGTCAACAGCTGGAATATCAGAAGTTTTCAGTGGGGTGTTTGTGTTCTCTTCCAGGGAAATTTTTAAATAAAGCTTCATTTACAGTGGGCTGTCCAGTATGCTGCAATGTCTTGTCCAATATGCTGCATTTTAGTATGGGGGTGAAAGGGAGCGATAATGAATGCAGCCAATTTACATTTCCTTTTGTGTCAGACACAATAGGTTTTGTCATGTGAGTGAAGTTATGGCATTTTTCCACTTAGTGGTGTCTTGTTCACCGAAAATCCCCCTTTACTCCAAGATACTCTGAGCTGTTTGAGAGACACATCACTGCTTCTTTACTTAGATGATGGTAGTTCAGTTACAGGAGGCCTCAGACTAACAGGAATTTCTGCTAGAACTGGGAGACCTTAGCAAAAAAGCCTCTGCTGAGTCTTCTGCACAACCTGGTTTCAAGTGGTAGCGTGTAGCTTTGATTTAATACAGACAAGGGTGCAAAGCAAACAAGGTGTATCACTTAGAGCAATTATATCCTGAAAGATAGGATTTCCATAGGTTTTATCTCAGTCTCACTGTCTTCCTGTTTTCAGGATACTGTTCACAGCTGTTGTGAGGTTAAAATAGTTCATCATTTTATCAGTATTATTGAGGGTATGACTGGAGACTTAATAGCGTGGTAGTGCTTTCTGTCACAATTTAATGGTATATTGATCTGGGAGTGAACAATCATGACCTTCAACCACTTAAAGTTGCTTTCAAGGAGAAAAGGCTTAAGGAGGTTATTTCTGAAGAACTGGTGATGGTGAGCCAGAAGCCATCTGAATGCATGCTTCCTAAACAGCATGGCAACTTGGCAAATGCGTGCCTATGTAATGACATCTAAGAAAAAGAGATCACCAAAGATTCATGACCAGCCACTATTATCACAGGCTATCAATAATGCCATTATTGATTTATTCAATTATTATTATTTATCATTATTCAAGTCTTAAATTGGTTAGGGTTTGTGTTCAGAGGTGTCTTTTTTCACAACGTAGCAAGTGTGCAGGCCAAATTATGGAGTATTACTCATTAATTTACTAATCATTACTGATTACTAAAGATCAAAATTTTGAAGGAAGGGAAGTGACTATGGTTCAGAAAACCACCACACTCTTTTAAGGTCTATGCTGTCAATGCAGTCTCTTATTCTACAGTCAGTAGATTTCTTGTTTCTGACTTCCCCAGCTATTCTCCGCAGAAATTGAAAATAATAGTAGTGAGAATGATCAGGTAAACATTCAAAAGTTTAGAAACATCTTCAAAAATCTTGAAATCCGGCTATGGAAACACTGGCCCCTCCTTTGAAATGCTCCACCTTTACATAAAGAGATTAGGAATGTGGATCTTGATGTAATGGCAAAGATACATTTAAAAATCAGATCACCTACATACTGTAACAGTAGATAGGTAGCTAGATGGATAGGTATGTAACCTATCCATCTATCTGATAGATAGATAACCTATCTATCTATCTGATAGATAGATAGATAGATAGATAGATAGATAGATAGATAGATAGATAGATTAGGTGAAGAAAAGCATATATCCAGGTGTTGTGGTTTGACACTGGCCCAACACCAGGCATCTGCTCGCTTACTCACCACTGCTCACTCACCATCGCTCGCTCACCATCCCCGCCACAGCTGAGAAGAGAAGAGAGGAAACAAAGGTTAATGAAGGCTTCATGAGTTGAGATAAGGACCAGGAGAAACACTTCAAGGGCAAAACAGGCTCAACTGAATTTGCAAAGTGAAATTTACTACTAACAAAATCAGAGGAGGATAATGAGAAGTGAAATAAGCCCTTAAAGCACCTTTTTCTCCCCAGCCTCTCCCTTCTTCCTACTGACAGTGCAGGCAGACAGGGCGCGTCAGTTTTGATCAAAACAGCTGTGACATGGGTCTGTCTCTCTTTCCATGGGGTGCAGCCCTCCAAGGACAGGCTGCTCCAGCCTGGAAGCAGGGCCCTCTCTCCACTGGGTGTCCCACTGGATCACAGCCTCCTCCTGGACTCCAGGCCCACTCCGGCCTGGGCACAGTGGCTGCCCTGCTGCCAAAAACCAGGCCATGCCAACCAATACACTAGGAAAGAACTCCGACTGTAGTTTTGCAATGATGAATTTTGAATTTTGGACATAATGGGTGTGATCCCTGCCTTTTCTGTTGTCTGATAATTTCTTAGATCTTGGATTGAAAAGAGTTTCTGCCAAAGGAGAACACTCTACATTTTTGCTTCTCTGTAAAGCTTTGTAAATGCCTCTTTTGTAATTTGTTTCATTGCCTAATATTGCAGCATTAAGCATGCTGAGTGACACACCTGCTGGAAAAGCACCCTCCTGTCCGTTTTGACAAAGGCATGTGCTAGTATGCATTTCAAGCCTGTCAAAAAAAGATGAATATCTAATTATTGATATATTTAAACTCTACAATCGTACATCCTAGTTCTAATACAGTTGATGTGACTTTTAGCATAAGCCGTGCCTTAAGTGAAAATTATCTTGAATGAGCAAGGAGCTGTAACGACCTTTAAAATACCCGTATATACTTTATTGACTAGAATTCAAAGAAGACAAGGTAGTGCACTAAACCATATTGAATATGCATTACATGGCAATAGGGTGGGGGGTGTATAATTTGTCTGAAATTGAGTAAATAGCCAATAAAAACTCACCTTGTCTCTATATTGTCCTAGGAGAGGCAATCACATTTACATTTATTAGAAGTAATGATGTAGTGTCCTGCAGATAATTAACACAATAAAATGCTGTTAATTTCACAGTGTCATTAAAAAATTTGCCAGTTTAAATTAGAAAGTGATTAACCCTCTAAGCGAGGCAATGACATTTCCATTCCCAGTCTGTGAATTAAATTTGCAAGATTTTTTTTCACTTTGAATGTGAAATACTCCACTGATGTTGTCCTTTACTTTTCCAGGCTCCCACTCTGTCCAGTAAGGAAATTCATGGGCTAAACTGTCTGAATCCATTACTATTTCACACAGTTAAGCCAAGGCATACCCAGGCATGGATGTGTTAGTTCCTCGAGGATAAAGTCCCTCTAAAAGAAAAAAAGACCTAATAATCCCTGATAAGCAGAAGTTCACTGAGTAGTGAACTTCTTGTTGGTGCATGTAAGAGAGAAAGGTTTTTCCATTAATGAGGTGTCTCCAGAAAGATTTTCATTCTGTATAATGACAGCAAATCCTTAACCTTTTGCCTGGACACTGCTTTATCCATTTACTGTATCTACTTCTTTCACAACCTCCTTTAATTAATACCTTAAAACAGGAATAAACTCATTAAAAGAATAGATTTATTGCACAGTAATTTAAATGCTCTAACTAAAGTGAAATCCTCTTAAAGAATGTTTAATGAGGACAGAACCAAAACCAAATGAAAACTCAGATCACTGATAGGATGGCCGAACACATTAAAAGAAGCCTTAATTGAATAAATTTAATGCATGAATTTACAATGTTGCTGAAAATGTGGTTGGTTAGGCACACCTCTAAAAAAATCCAAGATACATTAATAAATTAGGAATGTATAAAGACTATACTTTAAAGGAGAAAATGTTTCCAAGGTACATAAGTTTAATTGACAAATCCTGTTAACTAATAATGAGATTTAGGCTCAAACAGTGCTAAAATTTAATTAGAAATAAAATCCTAAATAGTATCCTGTAGATTTACCATATGGTCCATATGGTCAGGGTTTTTCTTATTATAAGGAAGTACGTCCTCTGGAAAACTTGTTTCAGCAAATAAGGGGAAAAAAAAGAAAATATTAATGCAGTACATTCTCCATACCACCCTTGCCTTTCAGTTACATCATGCCTCAAATGACAGCCATGTTCAGAGTGCAGTAATCATGCAAAGACTTTGACAAAGCCATTGATTGCATTGAATTTTGGTAGGTACCAAATCATAAATATCTGTTTCAGGTGTGGTCTGAGCCACTGTCAATTCTTGGGGATCAGAAACTCAGCTTGAGTAATCCAAATCAGCATGAAGCAGCCTCCTACAGTGCACTGATAGCCACCTACGCTCAAGTGCAGAATCTAGGCCAGACTCAGAAGAAGAACAAAACTTCACCTCCATTTTTCCTGCTGAGACAGGGGGTGACATGCAAAGTAAAGAATGTAATAACTTTTTGTTATAATTTTTGTTATCATCTGGATTTGTCTCTTTAATTTTTTTTTAAAAAGGAAATCACTATTGATGCACTTGTTTGATGCAACTATTTAATAAGTTATTATACCAGTATATAAGCTTGCATTCTCTAATATGTTTTATGTACATCAAATAATTGTCTCTCAATCATTTAAGATATGAAAGAAAATATTAGCTGTCTTTCTTCTTTATCTACCAAAATCCATTTCAGGCCTTGTGAAGTCCTGTGCTCCAACAAATTCACAAATGGATGCAGTAGCAGCAGCAGTAGTAGTAAGAAAACAGAAGACCTGAAGCCGGAGAAGAGTTCAGCTTTAGATGGCTCAGAGGAAAATTTGAACAGCACACACAAAGGGGATGAGTGATTAATTTTGGTTTGTCATCATAAAGGTGTCAATGCCAAAATCCTTTTTTAATGAAGCCTCTCGAACCACTCTGTTCATTTCTGCAGAGCAGCCTCTCTGTGGAGGTCTCTTCATTGGCTTGCATTTAGGGGACATTCAGAGACATTCAGAGGAAGCACTGAGCCACCTGCTACTAACAGGTAGCAGGAAGTAATAGTCCTGTGCCTCTTTCAGATATACAATATGAGAAGTAGTATGTTTCTATACCAACCCATTTTTGTCTCCCCAAGGAGCCAAAAGTCTGACCTTCTTCTACGCAAAGTCCTTCCCAGGTTTCTGATTGCGCCTTGCTAACACCTCAATATTTACTGTTATATATGCTGTTATTGTTATTCACCTAACAATATTTACTTGCAGACCAGAGACTACTGCTCCCCTGGCCCCTGCTGGCAGTAATTTCCTGGGAGAAGAGACATAGTCCCACCTCTGCACTGGCCTAAGACTGCCTCTGTAGGGAAAAGAATTCTCCTGGAGCAATTCTTCAGTTCAACCAATTCACTGATTCTCATATAAAAAGAGATCTATAGGAAAAAAATCACTTTATACTTCCCCAAATTTCTTGGACAGAAAGAAAATCTAGTGTTTTTTTAACTTATTAAATTATCTGTTTCCATATTGGGAGATTAGAAAGGAAAATAAATGTTTGGAAGCCACCACACACAAAATAAGAAAAGTGTAAAGGGTGGAGACGAAAGGTAGTAAAAATACCTTCCACTCAACTATCAAGTTGACAGATGTTAAAGCAAAGAACTGACAGTAGTTGCTCAGGTAAACTTGAATGAGTATTCAACAGCACTACAAATCTGAGTGTTGCAGAAATTTTCTTTACAAATATTGTCAACATCAATCTTTTCAAAAAACCTCTGATGACATACTTTTCTCCTTTGTGTACAAATGGTTTTATATTACTGTAGAAATGTTATGGGTAGCACCTGCAACATATAACATTGCAAAATAGTTTGTATTATACTTGTCTTTGCAGATTCATAACTTCCTCGACCATTCATTTTTGGGACACCAAAATGGGACACACACGTTTTTTTGCAGTTTTTACCTCTGCCTGAAAGTAAGTACTTTTTAGAGTCCCTGCAGCTATATTTTTAGTTGATTGTGGTTGAAAAATAATAATTCACATTTTCATTCAAAATCATGACTGTTTTTTAATATGAAACAAAAATACAGAGTTTAGATCTCTGAAGTTCAACACCCAACTTTTGTCAAGAGTCTGAAACTCTACATTTTCTAGGTGTGGCAAGCAAAAATTGTGGCGGCCTGAGAGCAGTTAATGTCACTGAGAGAAGTGGATGAGCATTTGGATGCAAAGTTCTTTTACTGAAGCAGACAAACGGTCAAATCCATGGTGATGCACTTCAGCTCTGCATCACTTCAGAATCATCTGTGACTATCCCAAAATTTGCTGAGGCCATAATTTGACAAATAAGACAAATTCTCACTACTGCTGAAAGTGGAGCAAACTCTCTCTTTTCTTGGCTGCTCATACCTGTCTTCCTAGGTAGCAAGTCAGATCACTGGTTGAAAAGAAGGGACTTGTTTTTACAAATATCTGTTCACATTCAAGGCATGAGTAAGAAGTCGATGTGAGGAGGAAGATGGGATTTCAGAGGAGGCAGCATCAGCTTAGCTTGATCAATGCATCTGAGAAGTTACTTAATTTCAGTAGACCATTTATCCATGACAGGCAGATTGAAGAAAATGGTTTTGATATTTTTAAATTACTTAAAGCAGTCTAAACCTCATGATTTCAGCTAAGGCTATCCTGCACGCAGCTGTAACATTGACTGATGTCTTTTAATATTTATTCTTTCACCCATGCAATGGCTTTTTAGTTTCTCTTTCTAACCAAAAATCCTTAGCTTCCTGATTTTAGGAAGTTCACTGTCTGAATATTACAGTGAAGTCTCAGAAAAGGCTAAATATAACTAGCCTTTAATTTTATATCAGTTTAACAGCTCTGACCAAGGCTTTAAAAACTGGATACCAGATAGCAAGAATTCAGAACTTTAGTGTGGGCTCTCAGTAGTTGCTTTCATATTCAAATGTCCTAGGTCATAGAGAAATCACTAAGAAAATTGATGGTGCACAACTATTTCTGAATGCAGATTATTTGAAATTTTCATGGGTAGAGTGTAATATGTATGGAGATTTCGTGAGGTATACTTTCACTCCTCTATAAAACGATCTAAAAGCTAAAAAAATGAAAATTTATATTTTACAATGAAACTGTAAAATAGAGAAACTGGTTTTGATAGAAATGGTTCAAAACTGAAATTTTGGGTGCAATTTATAACGCACTAGATTTTCAGTCTCACTTCAGCTGATGCATCTCTAGATCTTACTTACATGGTTAGGGTATCTTTTAGACTTTAAAGTTTCAGCTTCTTTTTACAGATGATGCTAAAATTAACTAAAATTACTGTGCTAGCACCTCAGAAAAAACACCATGGGTTTTCTGGGTAACAGGGTATGCCTGTTATAATTTAGAAATTTCCATCCCAATTACCAAAATGAAAATAAATATTTGCTATGCGGTCTCAAGAAGGAGTGCATATGAGTTAAAGTGACATCCCTAGATTTCAAATTAGTGTGGCCCTAGACAAAACTGCAAAAATTACAAAACTGAGTTTCATATGAACATGAACCTGTTCTGTAACTCTGGGACTATCCCACCCTTTCCTTAAAACACAAGCTATGACTATATCTGCATCCTGTTTCTTACTCCCCTGCCCTGAGGGCATCTTCTTAACACATCTTGTAGGCTGTATAAAAAGGTAATTCTTCACATCCTATTAACCTTTGTCTTAATGTTGTCCACTGACATTTTCTTGTGCTGTTAATGGTAAAGTTGATGAGGGTTCAGCTGCTGGTGTCATCTGCCCTGTAGGTGTGTGATCCTCATGGTAAGAACCACAACGGAAAAAGTACAATTGATATCTACCCTCCTTGTTCCTTGAGACCCTGAAACAAGGGCTGGCCTTTGCTCTTCTCCTTTCATTGTCTTTATTTGCTATGGGTCACTGCTGAAGCAGAGTCCAATACTGCCATTCTGTTGCTCTGTTCTGTTGGAATAAAGAACTGTGCAGTCAGTCAGAACAGACCATTGAAAGATGTGAAGCATGGAGTGGCAGAGTCTGTCCAAGGCCCTTTGCCGCAAGCCAGTCACCTTTTGTGCAGCGTGTCATCTCCTTGCAGTGCTGTGTTCAGGTTAGATAACAAGGATCTGACTTTTCTTTCTCTGGAGTTCCTGTGAATATGGGGACACACTCCCAAAACATCTTGCTCTCTGAATTAGAGAGAGATGGATTTGATGAGTGGATTGTTAGGTAGATAAGGAATGGGTTGGACACTTGTATCCAGAGGGTAGTGGTCAATGCTCAGTATTCTGATGGACATCAATGACAAATGGTGTCCCTCGGGGTCCAAATTGTAACCAGTGTTATTTAATATCTTCTTCGATGACCGTGACAAAGGGAACACATGCACCCTCAACAAATTTGACACCAACTGGAGTGATGCAGTTGATACACCTGAAGAATAGGATGGCATCCAGAGAGACTTGAACAAGGTTGAGAAGTGAGCCACAGGAGTCTCATGAAAGTAATGAGACCAAGGTGCTGTACCTGGGTCAGGGCAACCCCTGGTTCCAACACGAGCTGGGGACGAACAGATCCAGAGCAGCCCTGCTGAGAAGGACTTGGGAGTGCTGGTGGATGAAAAGCTGGACATGAGCTGGCCATGAGCACTTGCAGTCCAGAAAGTCAATTGTATCCTGGGCTGCATCCAAAGCAGTGTGGGCAACAAGGTACAGAGGGGATTCTGCCCCTCTGCTCTGCTCTGCTGAGACCCCACCTGCAGGGCTGCATCAGCTCTGGGGTCACAGCACAGGAAGGATGTGGACCTGTTGGAGTGAGTCCAAAGAAGGCCACAAAAACAGTTAGAGGAATGGAGAACCTCTCATATGAGAAGAGGTTGAGAGAATTTGAACTGGAGAAGAGAAGGGTGACCTGACTGTGGCCCTTCCAGTCTCTGAAAGGAGCATATGAAATGGAGAGAGATTTCATGCAAGAGCATGTAGTGACAGGTCAAGTTACAGAAAGAGGGTGTGTTTAAACTAGATATTAGGAAGAAGCCCTTCAACGTGGGGGTGGTGAGTCACTGGAACAGGTTGTCTAGGGAAGTTGTGGATGTCCCATCTCTGGATGTGTCCAAGAGCCAGCTGGATGGGGCTCTGAGTAACCTGGTCTGGTGGCAGATTATCTTTAAGTTCTCTTCCAATCCAAGCCTTACTGATTCTATGATTCCATGATTCACCTATACACAACATACTCAGATTTAGAATGATTTAATCTAACTTTAGTCAGGTTATCTGTCTCAAACAATTCCTCTTCTTGAATATGTTAAAATATCTCCACTACTGTCAAGGTTGCCAGCATTATTATCTGCCCTTTGCACAGATACTGCTATAGACATTATGGCATTTTGGGTAAACAGAGAAGGACTCTTTGTTTTGACAAAAGAGAAGAATCATAGCACCCCAACTTGGAATTAGAATATTTTTCTCTTACAGGAAAGTCTGCATAAATATTTCAAGACTACTGCATATCATTGTATTGTGAACCCAGCCCATAATCATTTAGTTGTGGTTTGTTTCCAGACAAGATATTAAACCATTAGATATGTCATAATTTCTTCACATTCATTAAATGAACATAGAAAGGACAAATGCCTTCAGATAGGTAGCTCTTAACAACGGTTTGTTAAGATCTCACACATTTCCTGCTTTTGGTAATAGTTCTTTGAAACTTCAAAGTTCATTGAAGTTGATCTTACTGGTACTCATTTCATAATGAACATGCGAACACTTGGCACACAGTCATAAAAGTGTTGCAGGTAATTTTCTTAATATATTATACGTCATCACTAATGAAGATGTTCATCTATGTTGTGAGCAGTACATTAAATTAGCCAAAAAGGTCTTGGCAGTGCATTCTGAAGTGGGTGAACCAATAGAAAAAATATGCTCAATAATTTCTTCTCCTCCATTACAGGCAAAAACCTCAATTCTTATATTTAAGTCAGTAAATACTATATGTCAGTACCTTTGTTAGTGGTCTCTGAAGGCTTTGTTCACTCTTTCATTCCTCTCTTCTTAAATTTACTAACAAAGGTGTAAAATATACCATTGAGATACCGTTGCTCTTATTCTGCTGCCATTGGCAATGAGACACTTGTGTTAAAATGGTAGAGATTGGTTACTGTGGATATAATCTAATCTAATCTGGACAAAAATTGAGTTAAGCAGCCAGAACAAACTGGGGATGTTTAAAAATACTTGAAAAACCACCCTCTACCTTCAGGATTTGGAGATTAATGCTGACTTTCCTAAAGAAAACTTATCAAATTACTGCAAATTATTCTCTTATCTTAGTAACTTCAATTCCTCCATAAGCATGATATCTCATTTTATTGTGGCATGAGTTGCTTCTCCATCTGAGAAATTTCAGAACAAAATAATCTCAAGGTTTATGTATAATTCCACATTTTCTCATTCAGTTCATTTGCTTTTAATCTAACTAAGCACCATGCTTGTGAACAGAGAATGAGTCAGTGATTAACAGGTATTTGCTATTACCTCATGGATCAGCTGGCATGAATTGCCAGATGGTGATGTTTCTGCGTTTACTTTTTTGTCAGCACCAGAAGACATGTACTACTCATGTCTTCTTCTATATTCATACCATGCAGGCCATGCTTTGAATTTCTAAGCTCATATTTTAATCAGTATCACATTAAAATTAAACTTGGTTTTAAGATGAGTAACAAGAAGAGCTAACATTTATAACAATAAATTTCTTGCAGAATATTTAAAACACTGCAGTTAGTTTAAAAATCAGGCTTCTACAAGGGCTAAAATAATTTACCTAAATAGGAAGTTCTGTGTTAGGTCTCACATTGATATTTACAAGTTAAGGACTTCATTTAAATTTCTCTTAATATACTTGACTTATTGTTTTTATACCAATATATTGAGCACTTAATTTCTTCAGGAAGATGAGAGTTTGTTCCAAGGGACTTCTCACTGGAATAAAGAAAATACTGGTCATGAATGACATGAAGAATAAAATTTTGTGAATGGCCTGTGAAGTCAATTACCTACTTCTGGTTCAGCAGCACTTTGACATTTTCTTGGTAAATATTTTATGGTTTCATGTTTCAGTGAGTATATAAAATGTGAGTGTATAAGGTAGTGGTGGTATTATTATTATTTTTTTATCATTACTGTTATTATTATCATAATAATTATTATCATTATTATTTTTAAAAGAAAGAAATTTTAAATGGGCTGAAAAGAGAGGTGACTGTTAAGGTACACAATCCTATGAAGCTCTTCAGCAAGCACTTAACTTTAGACATCACTATTTTTTAGTAAATAGAACAACTCATAGGTCTGTTTTCTGTGCTTTGCTTAATCAGTATTCAATTTGGTTAAATTATTAATTTAATTAAATTCTGTTAATTATTTAATCAGTATTTATTATGTTAACTAGTGTTTAACATGGAGTTATAGAAAATGCAGAGACTTTTATTCCTATTAAATTTTATCTTAGCCTCCTAAATTATCTAAAGATCTAAAAATATAGAACCGTAAACTATTAAATAACAATCCTAAAATAAAATAAAACTGGAATGTATGTGAAGTGAGCAACATAAATTAAAGCACCAATATCTGAATATAGCATATGCCACCCACTGTGAATAACAGTGGAATAGGTATTAGTTTCACAGCCCACAAAGCTGAGGCTACCACTTGTGGGCACTTGAATGCTACTCCTCCTTTTCATATTTGCTCATCTGTTAATTCTGAATTATTTAACCCCTTGGCAGAACCTACCCAGCCACAAATCATTATTAAAGGCCTGATTTTCCTCAGAAGTCGATATATTTTTTATTCTTACTTCTTTACATGCTTGAGACCTAAAACAGTAGCAAATTTGAATAATCACTTACATGTGGGAGTATTTTTGTTAAAGAACAAGAAAGAAAGTTTCAAGACTTAACAACATTGAGATATTGTGGGGGCCAGGAACCTTGAGCTAATTATTTCTCTGATGAGGTAAGGTTGTCCACCTGTAAAGGCAAGAAGGTGTACAACATGATCAGCAGGCCAAAAGTGAATATGGGAAAATCAAAGCTTATGCTACTGTAGGCCTTTCACACTTATCAGGGAGATGAAAATCATCTTCTTTGGGGAGGAAATGGTATAATAACAACCAATATCTCTTGAGCAAATGTAGAGCCACAGGGATGAGCCAAGGAAAACATATTAAAAATGAAAGTCACTGAAAACCCTCGATAAAAAGAAACACTTTCACATGTGACCAATTACAGTTTGGTAGTCAAGTGACCAAAATCAGTAAAAAAAATTATAATAACAAAAAAAAAAGATAGAAGAAGCATGCTAGACTAGAAAAGTCTATCTACAAACATGACTGTCACACAGCATTTTAGATGAGTCAGGCAAAAGAACTGTTCACCTATAGCTTCAGGAGAAAAAAAAAAAAGGGAGTGAACGGAATATACAAGAAGGTCCTTAACTTATGACAAGTCATGGATTTCCATTTTGGCAGCTGGCTCAAGATCTAGAGAAAGATTAGTGTATGCTACTGTGCAAAAGAAATTAGAGCATTTCTCTCATTGAAGATGGATGAGGTCATGAGGTCAGTGCTTTGCCATCCTGAGTCAAATTTCATATTGTTCAAACTTTTTCAAGATGCACCAGCTTGTGCTGTGTGACCCATTACCAGCAGTAGGCTCTTCAGTTACCACTGCAGCAGCAAGAAGGGCTAGTGCCTTAAATCAGAAGCAACAAAGAAGAGTTTCACTAATTCCTTTAATGTTCCTTCAAGACAAAAATGCATTTCCTTAATATATATTTCAAAAAAATGGATTTGACAAGATAGCATTTGCTGCAAAGCTCAAATTGTAATGAAATTTACATTATAAAGGTTGACAATATGATCATTATATTTAAAACCTCTTGAACAAGATCCTTTCCATACTGATGTCAAATTACTTGAATTCAAGTGGTGTTATGGCCCATCCTGATGTTCTGTGGGGATATTTCCAAAGAAAATCAATCTATTCTGATGCAATTTATTCTCTTGTGGCACTCTCAAAATTCATATTGCAGGAGTTAAGCATAGATCTTCTTTTGAATTTACCATGCTTTATGAACACTGCCAGAAGAATTCATTTGTAAATACAAGATAGAGGTGGTGTTAACTCCGCCTTTTCTTCAGACGTCAGAATGGACGTCTATTCTTCAGACATCAGAATATTCCTATGTGAATAGGAAAAGTATTTTTTCTGTCAACAAGTCAGAAGCTGTAGATGATAGAGCATGGAAATTTCACTCATTTTACATTTCCACAGTGTTTATATTTTTTGCAATTTTGGCAACTGTCTTGAAACTCTTGATGATTTCACGTCTGAAATAATGATTTTATGGGAAGCTCCAAATATTATCTATTTTAGGAGAAAAGGCGGGGGGGGAGGGGAGTGTGGGGAAAGACATTGGGCATGTGAACCCTCACAGAATGTGGCTGTCTTGGTTCTGGCCTGGAAAGGGTTATTTTTTCAAGTAACCAGGAGGGGGCATGGCTAAGACACAGAGGTTATTCTATACCACCTCTTGTCATTGCCAGGGGGCAGGGAGAAGGCAGTCTTTTCCAGCAAGAAGGGGTTCCTTCTGTTGAAAAAAATGGAAGGAGCCACTATCTATTATTGTGTGTTTTTTCTGTGGGAATCATTCCTCTTCTTACACCTTTTGTTATTAATATTGTTGCTGTTACTGTTCATTTTCATATCTCATTGCTGTTTCCAGTAAATTGTTCTAATCCCAGCCTGTGATCTTTGTCCTTTGTGGCTACAGCAGGAGCGGGGCTGCAGTGTGTGTTCTTTCTGTGGGAGTACTAAATTGGACACTACAATTCCTAAACCACAACAGTGGCTGTTTTCAGCTGCATGAGATATTATTTTCTGAAGAGTCAAAACATAAGTGTAAATAATACCTCTTTTTTCTCCCTGTTTGTATACAAGTAAAACATAAGACATTTCAGGACCTGTCCCAGTATTTTTCCCATCAATTAATGAATAATTGCTTGTTGAACTGGGATTTGCACCCAGCAACAGACCTGTGTTATTCTAAGCTGAATAGTTCTTTCTGTAACAACTGGCAAACTATGATCATATCTGTAGGAGGTATTGAGCCAAGCAAGAACTGAAGACCTTAACAAAAGGTAAACAGAACATAACCAATCAGTTGCTTTAAGAGAACTATAAAAACAAGGAGCAACTGTTTTTCAAAGCATTAGAAACTTGGTTAAGATCTTCTATTGAATTCTAATAGAGAAAACACAGTCCTTAGCAATTCAGATATCCAAGAAAGATGAAGCGTTCCAAAATGAAAATACATATTTTAAAAAATTTAACCCTAAGCAAAGCCAAGAAAGCATCTTAAAATATAGAATCACAGAATCACACAGTCAATTAATATGGAAAAGGCCTCTAAGATCATCAAGTCCAACCTATGACCAAACACCACCTTCTCAACCAGACCATGGCACTGAGTGCCGCATCCAGTCTCTCCACATTTCCAGGGACAGTGACCGCACCACCTCCCTGAGCAGCCCATTCCAATGCTCAGTCAGATGAATATGAATACAGATGAATATGACAAAATTACCATAATCATGTCTAGAATTAGTCCAATTAATGGTAGTAGGAGAAAAAAGCCATCCTAACCAGAATGACAAAACCTCACACAGCTTTATCTCCATCCGCAATTAAATCAAATAATTTGTTAATCAAAAAGGAGAAAAATACCTGTGTATATATATACAGTCTGTAGCATGTGATAACTTCCAATACAATCAGAAAATATTTGAGTTGAGGAGAGGCTTATACATGAATTACAAGAATTACAAAACAAGACATTTCTGAATTTAGTGAACAGCATGTCAGCTGGGGAACTTTGGTAGGAGAAATGCAGTTATGATGAATTAATCACTATGAGAACAGTGAGTTAAAAGTCTTGCACTATCTTGGACTTATTTTTTTAGCCCTTGTTTAGAAAAAAGACAGTGTTCTGCTTATGAGATGTGCAATTCCTAAAGTGTGTAATCTAAATTTTTCTATAACAATTAATTTACTGCCACTGCAAGTAACATTTATCTGAATCAGGACATTAGAAAAGCTGCTATGCATTTACACCTCTTTTTGTTTTTATATCACAGACTAGTTAGTCTTAATCCAATAATCCCATTTTACTCTGATACAGCACTTCTTGCAAGCATTGTGCAAATAAGAAGTCTTATATCTCATCATGATGTGTCTTGTGATTCGTGCTGCCGTCACAGGCAGCAAAAAAAGAGGTGGGTTGGTTGTTATAGAATTTCTCACACTACACCATCAATTTGTTATTTTCCAAAGAAAAAGACACACCATGGTACTCCTCATCAACCTATTAGTTTATGCCTTTGCTTTCATTCTTATTTTACCTGAAAATTCACATATACTTACATCAGGCATTGTGTTATCCTTTAGGATTCCACATTTTTCAGTTGTCGTCTCTGTCCTGCTGCCTAGGTGCTGTCTCCTAACAATTTTTATACCCTTCTGTCAAATATGATTGAGTCTGATAACAAGATTGAGTCTGAAGACACTTATGTTCCTACAGATGTCCTGAAAATTGGCATCTGAACGGAGAAAGAGGCAAAGAATGAAGCACTGGCAAAATTTTTCTTTTTCCATTTTGTAAGCCAGTTAGCATGCACAGAGCCTAAAAAGTTATGGTATGTACTGCCTTTGCCAAGTACAGTGTTTGACCACATTGCAGGAGCTGGGTAGAAATCAAACTACCCGTACCTACAATATGAGTAACACCTCCTACCTCTCAATTTCCCTGCATTCTGTGGAGCTGATTCCCACAGAGACACAGGTGCAAGATGTTGCTGATGTGCTGACAAGACCTATTGCTCTATAAAACACAGCAAAGGCAGGCATATAGGTTCTCTGGCAAATTACCCCACCAAAAAGAGAGGTGAGAATACAGCTTGTCCCATGTCAGCAAATCCCCTGTTTAAACCTATTAAGAGCACTGGATCCCATGCAATTTTCAAAAACCAAAAACTGCTGATCTTTTGTTCTGTAGTTTCTTGTCTTCATTTAATATGTGTTATTTAGTTCTTATCAGAAAACCAGCCCTAATTATTTATCACATTTCAAATTTGGAAATCACTTGTAACCATTATTATGGTGAGTTAAACCACAGCTGATTGTGCTTCCAGTTAGAATTCTAATTTGCTAGAGCTTGACCCATGTCAACACGGTGTGTTTATTTAAAAAGTCTTGTAATGACCAGCCTGGATTTTACTCCCTCCTTCACAATATAGCTAAAAAATTATAATCTGACAGTTCACTAAACACCTGACTTGTTTCAACACTTCTTTCAGCACACTTAATTTTTAATATACTGCCATTGTAAGTGTCTTTTTCCTACCCTGTTCTATACACAATGAGGTCAGGTCAATGAACAGCTGAAGCCTCTTTTTTGTTTTCCCCCTGAGTCAGTAATAATGAATGTATTGTTTGTGAAAGGTTTAGAGCTGATAGCAAAAATAGAGGTAGCACTAATCTGGCCTTTGGCTGTCAGAGCAACTTGATTCTGAATTCATTGCAAGGGGGTGAGAACCACCATCTCCTGGGTAATAATTCAATCCTATCTTTCTGTTCATTGAGCCCATAGACTTCCTTTGCCACATTAATTCCACTTGAACTATAATAACCTTCTGGCTGGGAACTGCTATTGATAAATCACAAGAGAAACTGGCAAACTGACATTGGAGGTGGCCAAGCAATTGTGCACAATAGGAAAATTCAAAATGAAGTGGGATCAATAACTACCATTGTCAGGAAAAAAAGTATATCTTTTTTTCTAATTTTAGAAAGATTAAGACATGCTACAAGCACTTACAGTACTGGAGATTTTGAATACCCAGTACTATTTTACTTCAGGCAGAATTTTTCAATCAACTCTTAGTTAATTAAATATGAAACAATCCAAATTACATTAACCAATGCCTGCTTTCACTTCAGTTCACAGTATCATAATAATACTTTGTTCTTCTGTCTTTTTATCTATTTTTACAGAGTTTTATCCTTCACTCATTCAGGAGCTCTTAAGAACCTGCCCTGGAGGATGCCCACTGTATTCAGTCAGTCCCTGAATGATAACAATCAGACTGTCAGGAATGAAATCATCTATGGCTACTTATGTACTGGAGGAAAAATGAAACTTGCAACCTACTAGAGCACATAACCATCTATTGTCATTGCATGCCATCCTCACCTCCACCTCATTTTAAATTTCCTGTTGTATTTTATATGCTGCATCTTTTCCCCAGTGGCTCTGATCTTCAAAAATTCACAGGTCTGTATAACTTCATTTATGCAAGCAATCCAACCGAAATCAAAAGGACTATATGCAGCTAATGAAAACACGCATGGTTTATAAACCCATGAGAGACTAAGGACTTAATGATCTCTTCAGGAGTGGATTTCATCTTGTAAAATGCTCATGGCTTACACAATTCCAGGATAACATGAACCTTGGTGAGGAACTTGCTCATAATAGATAAGGCTGATCAATATTTGGCAATTCCCTCTGTGAAGTGCAACTAGGTTCACATTCCAATTTATAAAGAATACTACAAAAAAAAAATCCTCCTTAAAACAGGCAAGCACCTGGGATAATTATTTTAAAAAAGAAAAACAGATTAGGTGGCTGATATTTTCAATTTAAATTTAAGACAGATGTTTCCCCTAGTAATAAGGCACATATATTCCATTTGAAAGAAAATAATTTGAGTTTCTGTTTTCTCATTTTTTTTTTTAGTACAACTTAGAAAACAAATATTGTTTTTAAATAACTTCATTTTGTTTTGAAACTTCCCATGCTAAGGAAACTATTTCCCACAACCTGTGTTGGTTAATTTCCATTTTTCACATGCCATTTTATTTACAATTTCCAAATGTACTGTGGTAGTCAAGTGAAGTACACATTTTCAGTTTAAACATGTTTTTGTCAAGGCTCATTTTTGATGCAACATAATTGCTCCAATTACTCTGAAAGTTTTATATTTTGGGCTTGCTAGCCATCTGGTTTTTTTTCTTTTTTCTTAATTCTTTCCCCACCTCCCCTTGGCCCTGCTGCCCGATTCTTTCTTTTCCAATTCTCAGTGGATCTCAGAATTTCACAGTATTATTAGGGTTGGAAAGGACCTCTGCAGATCATCCAGTCCAACCCATATACCAAGGTGAGAGAGCAGGTGACACAGGAACACATGCAGAGGGATTTTAAATGTCTCCAGGTAGGAAGAGTCCACAACCTCCCCAGGCAGCTGTTCCAGTGCTCTGTCATCCTCAGTGTAAAGAAATTCTTCCTCTTGATGAGGTGAAACTTCCTGTGTTTCAGTTTATGGCCATTGCTCCTTCTCTTGTTTCTGGGCACCACTGAAAAGAGTCTGGCACCATCCTCCTGCCACCCACCTTTGAGATACTTCCATGTATTGGTGAGATCCCCTCTCAGTCTTCTCTTCTCCAGACCAAAGAGTCCCAGCTCCCTGAGTCTCTCCTCATGAGAGAGAAGCTCCAGACCCCTGATGATCCTTGTGGCCCTCCACTGGACCCTCTCCAGTAGCTCCTTGTCTCCCTTGTGCTGGGGAGCCCAGAACTGGACACAGCACTCCGGGTGTGGCCTCACTAGGGCTGAGCAGAGGGGGAGGATCACCTCCCTCGACCTGCTGGCCACACTCTTGCCAATGCACCCCAGGATGACATTGGCCCTCCTGGCCACCGGGACACTGATGGCTCATGGACAGCTTGTGATCCACCAGGAGCCCCAGGTCCTTTTCCACAGAGCTGCTCTGCAGGAGGTCAGCCCCAGCCTGTGCTGGCACTTGGGGCTGTTCCTCCCCAGCTGCAGGACCTGGCACTTGCCCTTGTGGACCCTCCACCCAATGCTCCAACTTAACAAGGCCCTGCTGAGTGGCAGCACCACCTTCAGGTGCCTCAGCCACCCCACTCGGTTTTGTAGGACTTATAGGTAAGAATTTCGTTCAGTAACGTGAGATGCTATCACAGAGACCACCAATGTACCTTAAAGAGTGTCTCAGAGCTGCTGCCTCTGTGATGTGAGGATGACTGTGCTAGAGAAGTCCTCCTGTGTACACTGATGGCCACATGAGAACAGTGGGACATGGCCTGCAGAACATCACACTGGGTAACTCACGGAGATTAGAAAGACAAAGCAGGGTGTGTTGAGAGATCAGCTGTGTTGGATAAAGGCTAAAAAAAAAAAAGAATAGGATGAATGCTTTCACTCCACTGGGAAGATGAGAACTACTTAATATGTTTGTGGGCATCCCTAGAATGGATTTTTAATCAACAATTCTCATTTACTGGAAGAGTGAGCCTATGAACAGACTAATACTACTGAGTGACATTATGGGCCATTCATCTGCTTAACTTGTCTGAAAATTTGAGCCACCAGTGAAGGATTATTATTGATTTTCAGGCTGTCTTTGTTAAATGCCTGATATACTGTACCATTCTCTTCTTCTACTCTCCCTCCATTGTCACTGATATTAAAATGAAACCCACCTATTATCTAATCAATCATGCCTGATAACATTTCTCACAGTAAGATGATGTGCATCATATTTACCCACTGAGACTGAAAGATGGAATTTCAATCACTCAGGAAATGTACATTCACATTTATTTATTTATTTATTTATTTATTGCTTTTGATAAACTGGGAACTACTGCAGCAATTAATTAAAGCTATTTAACAGACTCTATATGAGGCAGCAGCTATTGCTTTGTGGTTGAGATGTCGAACTAAGCTGAAGAGCTGTCATTTATGCTTCTGGTTTTGGCAAACCTTTCTCTTGTAACTTTGGCAAAAGTGATCAATTTCTCTGGGCCACAACTCTGGCAATAAAAAAATAGCTACAAATTTTCTGTAATTTAAAAACTAAGGACAAAACTCTACTTTTCATCTGCATAGTAGGTAACTATGCAGACAGATAAGAAATTGGGCGAGTTGAAAAAGCCACAGTTAAAGAAAGGGGTTTTGTCTTAGAAAATAAAAAGAATAATGTTACAGTATCTGCATGTCTGCTTGGGGTTCACCAGTCAGGAACAATCCTTAGGAATTATCTTAGCAGCTCCAACAGAGAGAGTGAGATGGAGATTTCACATTGGGAGTCTAATGAGCAATGAATTTCCAGGTCATCAATACCCCATCTTTGGCATAATAAAACCTCAGAAAAATAATAGACCCAAAAATCTTTGGGAGTTTGACCAGATACAAAAAGAAAAGAAAACCTTCTTTTTGGGTTTTCCAATTGGCAAAGACCTAATCTTGAGTATGAAGTAGATTATTAGCAGATGTAAGAGATAGAAGGGAAAAAAGGCTTACTTCATTGAAGACCTATATTTACTCTAAAGGACTTGAATTTTACAGTCTGTTTCATATGGTGTTAATGTCAAAATCTGAGCTTCAGAGTTTTCATACTGTTTGGGTAATCTGAGGACACATGTCCCAAGAGAGGAGTTTCTACACTGTCTGAAGAATTCAGAGAGAACCCAGGAGTAAACCCATATCTCCTTCGTATGTAATGCTACAAATAGGGGTAGCTGATGAAAGTAAAGCAGTAATTACTGTTACAGATACCCTAGGAATATGCTGTTTCCAAAAAAATTTATTGTAAGTCTATTGTTACAAGCAATACAACTTTCTTTAGTAACTTGTAAAATCATTTTGGCAGAACTGTTTGCAATATATCAATTGTATAAGGAAATGTTGTCCTTAAGTTTAGATGTTTCCAAAGATTGCTGACATATGTCCTGAAATACTTCTATTAAACTATTATTTTCAGTAGCCTTTTAGGTTGATTACATTCATTTGATTTATGCAGATTTCTGTGATTAAAAAATGGAAAATATTTTCTCAGCAACACACCTTATATGCATTATTTTCTGTAGCCTCTGCAATGAACCAGTCCCCTCAGCTAGTTTTCTCCATTAGCAGTTACTTGAACTCTAATGGCATAAATAAGCAGTACCTACATAAAAAGACATAACCAAATATATTTTTATGGCCTTTGTTTCCTTTACCCTGCAATATTGTCTGACATGTAGAAGAAGATATCCTCTTATATTAAATTATCTTTTCCACTTCAATTCACCTTATTTTTCTCACTGCCTTTCTTACTGAAATGAAGTGCACGTGAATTTGTCCCAATCCTTCTCTGCAGCATAGTGATTTGCCCATAGCTGTTTGGAAGAGCATATTTCAGTCTTCTACTGAATGGACCATTTCTGAGGCGTTATGGGCTCCTAAATAATAGTTCACTTCATTTAGCCTGAGAGGAACAAAGGAGGTTGATACCAGGATGTAGATGAAGTGTCTGAAGTTCACACAGAATCTCCATCTGAATCAACTCTTTCTAGGCTAAAGCAGGGAAGGACTGCCAGGGTGCTGAGAGAAGGAATTTTTCCTGATGGGTCTTCACATTATTTCACAGCAGAATGTGACCCAAAGGCTGGGTGAAAGAATTAGGTCTCTCTTGGATGACCTCTGAGACCAGAACTCATGATATTTACCAAAATGAATATGCTGAGTCCAAGAAATTTATCAAAGAACACAGTTATCTAGGGAAGTAACTGAGAAATACTACTATGAATATTTTCAGTACCCAGTCATCTATACCCTTCTTTTCCTATGTAATTGATATTTTTTGTTGTCCAAGAAAAGCAGCTTGTTTCTAGATTTTACCTAGTTTCTAAATTACTACATGGCTACATTTTATGCAAATTACACCTTGGACACATTGTAAGGCAAAAAGGGGAAACTCATGGTGCACATGTAGTATTTAAATAGAACTTATTTGTTCACAGGGATTTATGAATAATTTTTCCCTCAATAAGGGGGAAGAAAAGGCACAAGTTCATACTAGAACTGGAATATATATATGTATATATAGCCACAGGTTAAAATTATTCGGACTGTATATACTGTCTAGTCATGGCCACCATGAGTAAAGAGCTGTTTGTTTTACACATTTGCAAGAACCAAGCTGATTGATAGAGACAAAATAATCTCATCAAAATAATTTGATGGCTAAGTACTCTCTTCTGCAAGAACTCTGAGACAGTATCCAGTATCTGAAAGTTTAGTGTGCTAAATTGCTAGGTGCCTGATAACACCTTTTTTTTAGCACAAGAGATCTGTCCTATTATTATAAAAATGTCTGTAGAAGAGTTTTTTCAAAGCATGAGATATTGTGTCTAACAAAAGCAGTAAGAAAAACAACAATTCAATAATGCTCTTCAATTACCTCTGAATCCAAAAAACCCTGAAAAAAGCACCTGAGGAAACAAAATGAACACAACCCACCTCCCCATAACTAGGGAACCTGGGGACAACATTAATTGCTAATGGGAGTAGATATTTCAGTTCTTGCTACGAAATTTTCCAGTATTAAAATAAAAGCAATAAATGTGAGCACCATTTTTGCACTTTCTTCATGGCTTTATACATTACCCCAACAGCTCTTATTGCAGAAGGGTTCAGTGGCAGCATCGGAAGGACCACTGCCATCAGGGAGTTGTTCTATTGTGGCAGAACTGGAGTCAAACTCAGGAAGTGACTGAAAATCGGAAGGGAAATAGATGAAATTTCTACTTCAGTGAAAGCTGCCCTTTCCACACTTGTACGATGCCCTGTGCTTCCTTTTTATTCTGGAAAGATATTCTGACTCTTTTTTTCTAGAACAGAGAAAATTACAAATAGGGAAATTCACACTCTGCATTTTCCTGAGTGGCTCTGAATATATTTCTTAACCTTTTCTCCCTCCTGTTCCCTCATTTATTATGTTCAGATTTGCAAAGACTTTTCAGTGTGTTAATCTTCATTTAACACTGATCAGAGAAACCTCAGAGGAGAAAAAGACAGATTCTCAGATTATGTAAATCAGTATAGCTCTGTTGTTACTGTTGCACAATTGCTGACACTTCGGGGCACAGAGCTCATAAAACACTGTGTTTGTAAAAACAATGCCAAACCATGGGTTTTGGTACTGCAAAGGAGTTAAACAGACAAATAGAAATTGCAGCTGCATCAAAAATAGAAGGAACTGGAGCTATACTAGTGCATCTTGCTTGGTAGCATTTCATATCTTTTTCATTGGCAGCACCTGTTACACCTGAGTCTGCTGTGCCTATGGTCCCTTTTGTGAATACACCCACAGTCTTGTGGGTTCAACAGTAATGTTTAACTGACAGATGAATAAATAAATAAGCCTCTCCTTTTGAAAGAATTTCAACCCTGAATATTTCTACATTTTATAAACACATTGAGAAAACTAAGAAAGGCATTAATTACATCAGTCCAGAGAGATCCAGCCATACTAGCATGATGAAGCCATGACATGCAAAATACAGCATCACCCTTTCCTTCTCCGTGCTGAAGTTGCTTTCCTCCGTAATGACAGGTTGAGAAGTACACAGCTATTCTTTGAGTCAGTTGTAGGAACCAGCAGGATAAGACATTAACAAGCTTAAAAGGTATTACCTGTCTAGCCCTACCAGGAGGTTTATGCTGACTGTAGGGGTTTCATATATCTCTTATACTTTCATGAGGGAATTAGTTAAAATTGCCATAGTGGAAAGTATTTGATTTAGATTAATCTGGATTTCTCAAGCAGTGGAGACTCATTACTCTGATTGGCTGTTCTACCCATACTGCCCTTAATGCTCTAACTATATACTCAGGAAAAAAGCCTTCAGTTCAAAGCTCTTGATGGATAAGTAAAATGGATCATTATTATCTTTTCAAGAAACCTTTAAAAGACTTAGAAGAACAAACTGAAAAATATATGTAAAGTGAGATATATCCTCCAGCATTCAATCTGGGCATACATCAGGTTTTTGCCTTCTCAGATGACAAAAATTCTCATCTTGAGAGAAAAAGAGTGCTATATGTTAATCTTTTCACCTAAGAGATAGCCCTGACAATCTTACAGTGCTGGTGCAATTCATGTCTTTTTTGCAATATGGCTGCATTACATGAGGTGGGATGTCCTGGGAATGCCCCAGTTAGTGTACCAAAACACAATGTGTTTCCATGCTTTTGAACATTCTTAGTGTTCTTCAGTTCTGCATGTACACACATCAGAGATCTTTCCAGGCATGAAACTGTCAGAGCTATTAATGGGGACATACAGGAAAGTGAGAACTTCAGTGCCAGAAGCCCTTTGTCACTGTAAGAACAGGTTATTCCCAAATAATTTTTTTTTGGAAGCTGGTGTCAATCAGACAAGTTTTATGACAGTGAGGCAAGGGTGAATGCCCAGTTATGTTTTAATGTCTAATCTTTCAGCCATGCAGGCTGCTAAATCCTGGCATGGAGTAAAAATACCTGGTTTGTTCCTTTGGACTGTGCTTTCGGCTCTGATCTCAAATGTTTTAAAGGAACAGATATGTGAAGAGAACAGGCATTTCATGATACTGAAGTCTTTCAAGTGATCCAAAAACACTAGATGTTTATCCTTCTTTATGGATTACATGCATTTCTAAGTCATAAGACATCCATTGATCTTCCTTAGATGGTTTTTAAAAACTATCAGGATTATTAACAGTTCAGAGAAAGCTTGACATCACCAGCCAATAATTCTTGCAACTGTATATTTATAAGCTCTGCAATACTAATATCTTAATGTTAGAATTATCTCCAATACAGTGATTCAGAGGCAGATGATCTGACAGAGGAAGCTACATTTTAAAAGTGCTATCAGAGATAATGTGTGGAGTCTTGACCTGATTCAATTAGAGCTTTGCCCTTATGTTACCCAAGGGCATATTATCCAGCATTTATAAAGACATTGGCTTGGATAAATGAATGAGAAAAAAAGCACTATTGTTTACTCAGCAGGAGATGGACTGTGGAAATGGTTAGATTACCCTCTCGTACAGACACACAATCTTATAAACACATGCACGCAGGCACACACACACACACACACACACACACACACACACACAGATAGAGACACAGTACACATACACAGGCAAGCACATGCATAAAACCCTAACAAAATCTCCTCAAAGTCATCTACATTCTCCGTTACCAAAACCATCATATTTTAAATATGAGAGAAAAAGCTGGGCAATTTTGATTTTTCTCTTTTTTTCCGTTTGGATGCAGAAAACCCGGGCCCATTTACGGTGGTTTATATACATGTAATTAGCAGTTTAATTTCCTCAGAGGCTAAATTAGCCCTATGAATTTATTTAATAAGGAGTAAGATTCAGTGCCAGGGCTGCGGCTGCGGCTCAGCCTCAGCTCCGCACTGCCCTCTGCTGCCTCCCCGGCTGCGGCCAGCCCGGCCCCGGCACGGGAGCCTCAGGGAGCATCACTCATCTTAAAACCTCGTTTACCGAGGATTCTTACCCTCCCTCTTTCATTTTCCAGTGGCTAGAAATAAAGCAAATATATTTCTACGCCCATGTTTGGTTTGTTTTTTGGGTTTTTTCCCCAGCAAACTCCTAGATTATACTCATTACCGTACTAGCCTTGTAACAAACTCTTTCACACAGGTTAGTTCAATAATAGATTGCATCATGTGCCTGTACATAATCCATAAATCTCGAGAAAATAATGTCACACAAAGCATCATCCGTCATGCCTGAAGCAATCTGATAACTCTTGGTGTGCCTTGCTTTCTGTAAAATCTAATTCAGGAATTATATAATATTCTGCTTTAAAATGTCTTTTAATAGGGGAAAATGAATTCATGTGTTGTAAAGGAGAGAAATTTTCTCTTGGAACAGGCTGTGCTTACCACCAACCCTTGTCAAAGAAGTTAATTTGTAAACTAAGAAATAGCCTGCAACTCTGATCTGAAAGTCTTACTTTTCTAGACGTCTTATACATCCACCTCCAAAATCACCTTTTGCATCTCATGAAATTTATACAGCACCTTTTATTTAAGCAATCCAAAATGCAGGGCAGACCTGATTGTACATAAATTATAATAATCCTGGATAATATTAATGGTAAAATTAAAAATTATTAAACCCGACAATATGTCAGATTACTGTATTCTGAGACATTACTTTCTTTGTTGTTTAAATGCAGCCTCTTCTGGCATGGAAGATAATGCACAGAGCACAGCTATACAAAAAGCAGTATAAAGAATGAAAAATAAATAAATAAAATCTTATGTAGTATAATTGCAGAGGGAATTTTAAAAGAAGCAGAAGGTAATGAGCCTGCTGGAATTTAGCCAGAAATAATAGCCCTTTGTTTCTGGTGTACTTAAGGAACTACAGCTGGCATCACATTGGCTAATAAGCCCAGAAGCCTGGCAGGAAATGAGATCAATTAATTTGAAGAATTGTATTCTGACTAGCTAAAGATTCAAGGCCAGATTGCATCTTTAGATCTGCACAGTGAGGGACCCTATAGAAACAGAGAGTGAACTCCTGGCAACCTAAACAGCCAGAACCGTGACACCTAGCACACACCTTCCTGCAATGTTTTTATTGGGCTGGAGTCATGGAAAGACTCCATGAGAAATAGGGAACTGTGATTTCCTTTTCAGCCTTGAGCAGTTTCAAGAAGGTATCAGGGAAAAGGTACATGTGGACACTATTTTCTGCATGTGAAGAACTGAGGAAAAAAAAGACACAAAGTCATTACAGAAGAAAAAATTCTTTATAGTTACATCTTATTCTTTTGACAATACATTAAGTATGAATCTTACATGTTATGCAAACACAAATCCGGCTGTCTTGGTGAAAGACTTTACTCCAGAAAATATACCTCACAGGCTTTTCCTCGTTTCTTGATTTTTGTGGAAAAGTATGGTCTGATCTTCATTAAGGCCAAGTATAAATCAAATACCTCTGTGCACCTCTTTCAAATATACAAACTGAGGAAGAAGGCTTCAAAGACTTAACACTGCTGGACCAGAAAATTAATCAACATGTCTCTAAGAATTTCTCACTTTCCACTGCTGTTACTCCATTCTATCTCTCAGTGTTGTTCTTATGATCTCTCTGTTCGAGCCTAAGAGCAGCAGGTAAATAGAGTCCCACATTTTCATGGCTGTCATGCCTCTGTGATTTTTTCATCCATAAATGAACTACAGAAACTTATTGTCTTTTTAAATGAGGAGATAAACTCTAACTGCTATTTTCCTCATCTAGCACAAATAATTCAAATTCAATGCACCATTATGCAGCTCCATTATTCTCTTTTCTTTTGTAGGAAATTGACCCTTGGCACCTGAATTCTGGATCACTTATGTTTGAAAACAATCTAGGAGCTGAACACTGGAAGGTACAAGGATCTGAGTCATCATACTGGGGAGCAGCCAATAGGTTTCTATGCACTAATGTCCTAAACTTTTTTGCTTATTGTCTCAGGAAATGGTGCATGCTGAGAGACAATGCACTGCTTCTGGAAGCTCTGATTCAGTATTGTGAAAGTCAACTTAAAACAGGCAATTTGGCAAGACTGTCAAATAGGGCTATCTTGCTAATATGTGGCAGCATCCTTGAAGGAAGAACATGGAAAATAAATGTCACCCACTTAAAACTGCTGTTCTGCCTTGGGAGCAGAATCAGATGATAAATACCGTACTGTAAAATGTGGAGATGCTGTCTTGTAAGACACTGTGTGCAGAGACGACAGGAGGTCAATGAAAGAAGTCAAATTTTTCTTGTTGTGCCCCAATAGTTAGTATTAGGTCTCTGAGGAAACACAGCCAGAAGGATCCACTAGATCATCCCAAATCACCTCATCCTATATCACACATTTCAAAACATCATCTTGTTATCTATACATGA
Source organism: Pyrgilauda ruficollis (assembly GCF_017590135.1). Lineage (NCBI taxonomy): Eukaryota > Metazoa > Chordata > Aves > Passeriformes > Passeridae > Pyrgilauda > Pyrgilauda ruficollis. The sequence goes on along the minus strand of NW_024516320.1, from coordinate 666,419 downwards.
GTATATCATTTTTGTCTAACCAAAGCATAAATTGTGTTTTGGCAAAAGCAAAAATCACACTCACTATTAGAAATGTATAATTTGGGGGTTTGAAATTACCTCAGGTTCAGGCATCAGTTCTTGTTTTGCATTTCTCAAGCAGGACATTGTCTCACAAAGGAGATCTCTCCCAAAGTGTGGTTACTGAAATGCACAGTCATTTCACTACACATTCCTTATTGTGCACAATTTAAAGACATGCTTCCCCTTCTACTCAAAATGAAACCAAAATATCAGTGCAATATAAAACTTTTGACAAACAATTTTCTGAACTTTGTCAGGAAACTCTTCATTTGCTTGGCTTTTCCCTAAGAATTACTTAAAATTGTACAGTCAAATCATCCTCTAGAAGCACTATTTTAAAATATTCATATGGCAGTACAAGGGTTCTTATTTGGCATTTATTGTTCTGTGTGGTGGCTTTTAAAGGTTTCCAATATTTTAGAGAGGACACTAGTGCTATGAAAATGTTTTCTCCTTCTTCTAGTTCACTCTGACAGCTCTTAGAGCTAGGCATTTTCAAGGTAGGTTTCTGCTGTATCACTTCTGTTGATTTTAGCTGGAACCATGCAGCAAAACCCTTGGTGGATTCATCTCAGTAACTCTAGATGTTCACAAAATGTGTGTGTGTACACCAGGCTGTACAAAGTGTGTACACTCCTTTTGCAGTACCCATAGAGAATGTGATACATATAAGGAGCAGTATTTCTGACCAATTTAAGCCTAAATCGAGATGGACTGAAATACATTCCTCTTTCTTCCCACTCACTGCACAATGATGACTCTCTGGGCAGAGGGCACCCACCCCATAGCTGCCTAAAGTTAGATGGTGTCACTGCTTCCATCCAACTTAGAATTACTTACAAACTGCAATAGCCTTATTAGAATCCAACTTTTTTAGTCCACTCTAGCAGGCAAAGAATTCAGGGATCAATGACTGGTAAAATCTTGTTTGTTTCATGTAGTGTCCTATGGCTGAAACATAGATGTTGAATTTTGCAAAATCACAAGTTTTTCCATCATCTGCACTTATGCTGCAGCTCATCCGGATTGAAAGGAGTCCACTAAGGGTTCCAAGTTTCTGACAGTGAGTGGGGTGCACCAGTGCTATCAGAGTCCATCAAAGACCCACATTTTGAAGCAAAGAGGAAGATTGCGAAGAATGTTTTACAAGGCTGAAATGCATTCCATGCTGAGAAAAACTACTAGGAAAAGAAATCTGTTTTTCAGGATATTTTTATTCTTTAGGAACTGTAATTAGAGGGAGATGAAAGATCACTGCCTCACATAAACCTGCTTCTAAAATTAACAGAGAGGACTGGATCTTGGAACTGATGCAGGAAGCACTACATATTATCAGTACTAAAAACATTAGAGACAGATAAACTCTTTTACTATCTGTCACCAAACCTCTTTTGTGTGTTTACTCATGTGGGAAAATAAGAAACGCTACTGGAAAGTAATAATCCTTAAACTGGAACTAAATAAGGAAAGGTCCTTAATTTCTGCGTCATTTCAAATAACAACAAAAATCAACTGTTACTCTCTGTGGTGTCAATAACAAGACTGAATGCAAAGAAATTATTTTAAGTTATTAGAGTAGTGTGTGTGCTTCTCACTCAGGGTTCTTTTAAAACAGCAGTTTTTCTGATTCATCCACAGGGCTGTGTTATACCATGTCAAACTAAAGTAGGTTTGAATTGGCCTGTCACAAACCAAGTTACAGTCTAGCATAATCAATATCTCAAACAAAGGATCATTATATGTACACAATACCACCACAGGGACCTGTACAGGAAATTAAAATTACCAAAATTGCCAGTTTGGAAATAAAAATGTACTTTATCAGGTCTTCTTCTTTGTTCCCACAGAATATGCACAGTTTATTCTTTTCTCAGGACAGATCCAGAAAGCAGAGAGATGAGCCCTGGGTAAAACTCTACAGTAAACTCTTCTTGTTAAATTGTAGTCGGGGATTGCCTGCCTCTGCTTCACATGGTACCGCACAAGGCAGCAATGACTGTATTGCTCTGAAGGAGACCATTACCAACAATGGCTGCAACTCTGACATGGACGAGAAATGGAATTTCATTATAACTGCATTCAAAGGTATTTCAATCAGCACTGATTGCTGCCTCTTTTTAAAGAAAAAAAAAAAAAAAACCAAAAAAAAAAAAAAAAAAAAAAAAAAAAAAAAAAAAAAAAAAA